>NC_045173.1:4425341-4725341 GCF_900700415.2 Clupea harengus
GGAATTAGTCTGACCTTTAGTGAGAGAGCAGGAGAGAGAGAGAGAGAGAGAGAGAGAGAGAGAAAGAAAGAGAGAGAGAGAGAGAGCAGCATACACATCTTTTACTTGATTTGATAACTGTATTTCTGGATGAGGGAAGACCTAGCTACCATGATCTTTTGCTATGGGCAGACCAGTTGAACACCATGAACAACAAACATCCCAGTTCATTGTCCTGAGAGCAAATGGCCGTTCAGACACTGCTGCATGATCAAGGGTAGGTTGGATGGAACGCTCTTACAGGAATAAATCAGACCATTCAGAGAGTGTCTGTGACTCAACATCACTCTCATCACTCTCACCTCACAGTTTTCATAGATAGAGAAGAGGATTTATTAAGATTTGGACTGAGATCAGGTAAACTGCTTCCAAAAGGAGGAGGTGTTGCTTAGTAAGTGTAGAATATTAAGGAGAAAAATAGAGAGGGTCTACAAAAGGAGTTCTCACTTTCTCACACCCCCTCTCTCTAATCCTTTTTCCCGCGGTCGGGGACTCTGCAGCAGTCTCCGTGAAGCCTGCAGATGCATATCCACTGTTGATACTCTCGGAGTCTGCCAAGCATGCCAAAACACCCTGCGTCTTTGTTTGGCATCAGTGATGAGTTTTTTTCTCACACTGTTCTGGAACGCCTCCACCCTCTGCCCTGGCAGTCGTCGTTGGTCGGGCCAGCCCTGCCCTGCTCTGTTAGATGAAGCGGAGAAGGCCACGGGGATCCCACCACACCCAGCAATCATGGCTTATTGCCCCCGTTCCAGAGGCTGGCAGAGGTTATTGCGCCTGCAATTACGTGTGCGAACACCCAGGGCGGGAACAGGACGTTCTGTGACGGTGGCGGCCCGTGGTCGGAGCTGCAACCTCTCTGAGCCGCTCGTGACCGATGGAGACGAGGTGTCATGGGAGCGGATGGGAGTGGAGGTACGGGGCTGTTTGTCTCCCTGCCCCTCCTCCCCTCCTCCTGCCACCCCCTGGCACTGGGCAGATCACTGAGACAGACAGACAGACAGACAGCCAGACGTCAGGCGTGGCCGCTGGGCCGTGACTCAGACTGGCTGGCAGCGTGCGGAGAGCCAAACCGCGCCCGTCCGATTTGAGCGGCGGAGCCGACGATCGACAGCTGGCGCTGGCCAGGCAACCTCAGGGTGTTGTTCCTGCGGGAGGACGTCACTGCGAGGCCTGCATCTTTCATGGCCCGACCTCAAAATGAGAGGCTTGGCGGAGGAAGACGAGGCAGAGTACACGCTCGTGTTGCGTAAGTTTGGAGAGCCAAACCCACTGACACATGGGGACAGAAATAACCTGCACAGGAGCTGCCCTCCACAGCACACGGGCCATGGTGCGCTTTCAGCAACGGGAGCTGCAGCGGAGCGGAGGAGAAATACAGCAGGGAAAGTCTCAGGCATAGACCTTACTGAAACACAACCAGTAACTGAAGGACTACTCAAAAACATGTATAAACCTTACTGAAACACTACCAGTACCTGAAGGACTACTCAAAAACATGCATAAACCTTACTGAAACACAACCAGTACCTGAAGGACTACTCAAAAACATGTATAAACCTTACTGAAACACTACCAGTACCTGAAGGACTACTCAAAAACTAAATAAGGGAGGTGTTAGGCCTTTGCAGTGAGCCCAAGACAAGTTATAAAATCTAATTTGTCCTATTTTGGTATTTTTATTATAAGTCATCTCCTGATTTTCACTGCTGGAAGTAACAAATTAGGGGAAGGCTTTCTAAAATGGTTTAAAGAGATTTAAAGAGATGGACAGCGAGAGATGGTTAACGTGGGGAGGGTGGGGGTGAGAGATGGTTAACGTGGGGAGGGTGGGGGTGAGAGATGGTTAACGTGGGGAGGGTGGGGGTGAGAGATGGTTAACGTGGGGAGGGTGGGGGTGAGAGATGGTTAACGTGGGGAGGGTGCGGGTGAGAGATGGTTAACGTGGGGAGGGTGGGGGTGGGGGTGAGAGATGGTTAACGTGGGGGGGGTGGGGGTGAGAGATGGTTAACGTGGGGAGGGTGGGGGTGGGGGTGAGAGGGGGTCACGCTTGGGTCAGGTTGTCTGTGTGGCCAAAAAGAGTTGGGAAGCCCCCCCATCAGCCCAGCAGCGCAGGGGCTGGGTTTGATGTGTTAATGCTCCCGATGAGATAAATGAGCTGCTTGCGGTCCCCGGGGACGCCACACAAGAGCCCCGTTGTTTCCCAGCGTGCTCACACCATAACCCCCCCCCCCCACCCCCACCCCCCGCCAGCCAACCCAGCGCACAGGAAGCCCCAAAATGAGGAACAGAGTGTGTTTGTTTGCCCTTGTGTCACTGGATCATGTACAGATGGGCATCTTTAATTTAGTCCCCGCCACCCGAGCCGAGACAGAGAGCGCTGCCACGGCTGGACACACATTCACAGTCCACTGAATGACAGGACCGCGGTGCATTCAGCCTTCGACCACAACAAGTCACGCAGGCTTTAAGGGAAGCAGGTCACGCCGAGGGCTCCAACAAACCTCTTATCTTATAACTGCTGTGCGCACAGGTGTGTAAAAAGGGGGAACCCAGTGACAGTGAGTGTTATCTCACCAGCGCAGTGACCACACGGCACATTACATTACAAGAGTGCACAACGGCAGCGCAGCACAGATGACCTGGGTGAGCTGCTACACGCTAGTGCCAGGGCTTCAGCCTTCAGCACAGATAACCTTGTCTTGTCTCCAGGCCTCGCCGCTCCGCTGGCACTGTCTGGGGCTGGAGCAGGCCAGGGAGGGAGGGAGAGGGAGGGAGGGAGGAGGGGAGAGCGTTTTGTTGGAGCACCAAAGATCAGATGTGTATCAGCACTCATGTGTCTGCCTCCACCGCTCACACTACAGCACACACACAAATACTGCAAATGCACAAGCGCACACACACACACGCACACGCACACGCACACGCACACACACACACACACACACACACACACACACACACACACACACACACACACACACACACACACACACACACACAGTTGATCTTTGAGTTGACCTGTGTAATTTTCCATCCCCACACTAAGCCCGCAGGGTGGTTTACAGCCAATAATAGTACTAGTCTCGGTAGTATTTCGTGTAATGAGTTGGAGAGAAAGAGAGAGGGAGTGAGAGAGCAGGAGACAGAGGGATGGCTTCAAAGAGCAGGTACGAAGCAGAGGAACGACTGAGAAAATGAGGAGGAAGTAGCTGAGAGAGGAGGGGGAATTAGAATACAGCTGGAACAAACAGAGCTCTGCTCATACTAACCTGATCCAGATAGCAGCTCTCTTCCTTATATAGACCAGCCATTACTCAAACAAACTATCCGATTCACACCATCTACTCATTTTCTCTTAACAGGCAGTAAATGAGAGAAGCCATCTTATCATCATCATTTGTGTGTGTGTGTGTGTGTGTGTGGGGGGGGGTTGTACATGTGAATGAGTGTTTGTGTGGTGTGTGGTGTGGTGACATGTGGTTAAGTGGCGGTGAGGGTCAGTGGGTCTGAGGTGGTTAATCCACCGTAATCCATCCGTAATCCCCCCCCTCCATCAGCGGCGCGGCCCCAGCCCCGAGCGCCTCTCCTCAGCCACACATTTCACACCTGGCTGGGTCTCCATCCATTGTTTGGTTCCATCCATTATTTACTGTGGGCTCTAAATATTCCATGGCTGCTCCGGTGCCACGGGGCGGAGCGCTCCACAGGTCTCTGCCAGCGGCACGAGGGGAATGGCGTCTGTGTTTGTGTTTACGGCCACGGCCATCATAGTGTGAGGGTTTGGGCAATGGCGTCTGTGTTTGTGTTTACGTCCACGGCCATCATAGTGTGAGGGTTTGGGCAATGGAGTCTGTGTTTGTGTTTACGTCCACGGCCATCATAGTGTGAGGGTTTGGGCAATGGCGTCTGTGTGTGTGTTTACGTCCATCATAGTGTGAGGGTTTGGGCAATGGCGTCCGTGTTTGTGTTTACGGCCATCATAGTGTGAGGGTTTGGGCAATGGCGTCCGTGTGTGTGTTTACGTCCATCATAGTGTGAGGGTTTGGGCAATGGAGACAGAGAGACATCACATCAGCATGCCTGATGCCTGATTACCTCCAACAACACAGAATGGATGGCGACTAATAAGCTGGCCCGGAATCGGAGCGAGCACAGCCCCCCCCCCCCTCCTCTAATTCAATTTGCATCCGATCAGGCAGACGTTATTTCATCTGGAGATTTCATTCTCAGACGGGCCTTGGGAGGGAGTGAGGAGGGCACTTGCAGATTCCTAAAACAAATGCCTCTCATCCGACACCGCTGCTAGCCAGGGAGGCATTTCTGAGAAAATAAGCCGGCTAACTAATGTGTTGCCGGAAGGGATGCTTAAATAAAAAAAACAGGAGCGTGTGTACGCAAAGCTGCCATGTTTATGCGTTCGTGAGGATTTCAAGTTTCATGTCGATTTTTCTGGACTAATGAAACCAGAATGTGAATCAGCCTGAATGTGAGCGGCCTCCCTCCCTCCCTCCCTCTAACAGGGACCCATGCTGTGAAATGGTTAGGCAAGTATGTTCTATTAAAGTACATGCTGTTCCTGCTGTTTCTCTTGAAAGTAATCAGCGGGTAACAGTAGCTAGCAGAGGACATGGTTCAGGCGGTGTTCTGATATGAGGCGTTCTCAGCTCTGTTATCATGACTAACTCAAATCCCCTCTCCCAAGGGCCCTCAGGGCTGAGCCGGGCGGAGGCGGAACAGAGACTCCTGTGAGGTTGTGGAGAGTGAGCATTATTCACTCCAGTCCAGAAGCCCCTGGTAGAGTGGCTGGCCTGTCAGACAGACAGTAATACCCAGCTCAGACCATCACTGCCAGGCCGCCTAACGAGCCTCAACAACCAGCCTTCATCTCCGTTTCAGATTCCCAGGCCGCCTCACCCCAAAAGCCCCATCCATTACTCATGCCCAGCTTAAACCTCCAGCTCCTCCCCACCGTCAAACCCACGTTCAGCAGAACCATGTTCCCCCCCACTGCTCCAACTCACCTCTGGAAGTCCAGTTTCATGTGGGTTTGGAAGCAACCTTCTTTTTTAATGACAGTCAGCGTTTCCGCTTTAATAATTTTTTTTTATTACAGGCAATCATCAGGACGACTGTTTTCACACCAGGCCGTGTGGTTTCACCCTCATTCTGGGAGTGCTTTGATCAGACCAGTGCGTTGGCAGGCTCATTACCATGCAAGGTCTCCTCATGGCTCCAGGCAATGGCTCACCTCTTTTCAGCTGAAGTGTACCTTTGTGATAAAGCCTCTGCTCTGACCCAAAGCAAGAGGCATCAATTATACATACAAGTACAGGCAGAGAGAAGGGCATCAAAGCAGGGAGGCTCCATCCTTCATGTCACAGGTTTTTATGAACGATTGTAAATAGAAGAAACAGCCCTGTGATGTATATACTACTGTGTACTGTGTACAAGCACATTTCAACAAGTTCAACGAGTCCTGCTAAAAACGGTGGCAGAACCTATGTTTAACTAGGTTGACTTATTTGGTCCTAGACAATCCCAAGGTTAAAACTATCTTTTTAGAGCACATAAATGTGCCTGTAATAACCGGAGGCTTCAGATCTCCACAGAGAGCTCCTACGTGTCTCTATTTACAAAGCAAACTCCTTCAATAGCTTTTGTGTGGAAAATGAAGAACTGTCTTGATGGAACAGTTTAAATCCCTCAGGTACATTTGGGATAATAGTATGCAGACAAAAATGGAAATGAATTTAAACGTATCTTTTTCCCATTTGTACCTAATATCAAATCCTCTTAAAATAACAAAGAAGATGTGTTACCCAATTTATGAACTGCCTTCTTTAATTAGGGGAAAACAGTTGGTCTATGTTTCTAATTAGATACCATTTATTTTCCAGTGACTGATATCGGGGGCTGTTATATGTGGCAATCACGTGTGGCAATCCAGTGACTTCATTATCTGTCAGACACACTGAAGAAAGGACCAAGCCCCTCCATCCATATGTAACAGACCCAGCACGGCATAACGCCCACATCAGTCCAGCATGTAAGACATGACTAATGGCGATGAGTGACGTGGGGTCACCAGGGGGCTCTTCTCCATTCAGCGCCACATAAACGTCACCCTGTCACCTTTGACCCCTCCCTGACTCTGCCTCTTGAAGAGATAGAGTGGCTTGGCTGACCTGTCAGCAAACATAATTAAGCACTTAATAACCAGCCACAATAATTACTCACACACTGCCCGCTGCGTCCCATTACAATGCATAGAGTCGCCCTCTGTAGGGGCGGTCTGCAGCTCCGTGCTCTAACTGCATAGAATGGGGCAGTAAGTAGGCCCCACTGCAGCTCCGTGCTCTAACTGCATAGAATGGTGCAGTAAGTAGGCCCCACTGCAGCTCCGTGCTCTAACTGCATAGAATGGGGCAGTAAGTAGGCCCCACTGCAGCTCCGTGCTCTAACTGCATAGAATGGTGCAGTAAGTAGGCCCCACTGCAGCTCCGTGCTCTAACTGCATAGAATGGGGCAGTAAGTAGGCCCCACTGCAGCTCCGTGCTCTAACTGCATAGAATGGGGCAGTAAGTAGGCCCCACTGCAGCTGCAGTCTGAGCTCCTGGCCCAGTGGTCTGTGCTCCTCCAGAGCAGGCCTGAGCTCCTGGCCCAGTGGTCTGTGCTCCTCCAGAGCAGGCCTGAGCTCCTGGCCCAGTGGTCTGTGCTCCTCCAGAGCAGGCCTGAGCTCCTGGCCCAGTGGTTTGTGCTCCTCCAGAGCAGGCCTGAGCTCCTGGCCCAGTGGTCTGTGTGCTCCTCTCCTCCAGAGCAGGCCAGGGCTGGGCCTCCCAGGGGTGAGCTTCCATAATGCAGACATAATCACATCCCCATTTCTGCAGCACCCTGTGCACACCGCAGATGGAGGAGGGTGTAATTACTGACCTGCTACTGCAGCCATTCTTCTTGGTAATTGCCTACATCATGCGATCAGAGAGGAGACTCTTCCTTTCCTTCTCTCTCTCTCTCTCTCTCTCACCATCAGGTGGTTGTTAACACACACACACACACATACACATACACATGCACAGATAAATGCAGTGGATTTATGATTTACGTATGATGAAAACATATACAGTACATAAAAGACAAAACAGATGCACAGAAATAAATGTGAAATGATCTTGAAATGAACATGTTTCCTTGGAATCCAATTGTTATAAATATAAAAACATATGTCAGCGACGTTAAAATGACTGGAGTTCAAACGTTGTGATTGAATTTTGTTGAAAAAAAAGTCACTGTCAATCCATGTGTTTGGTTTCCTACAGTAATTTGTGGTAGATTTGTGAATGGCAATGTAAAAGGAACATTTTTATACCTTACAGCACATTAATGCAACCAATTCCACGTCTTCTAAGCTTAAATACAAATCTTGAATGACTGCCACATAATTCTTAAAAAGCCTGGAGAGTAGAGAGCTGGGGAAATGCTGCATTAAGGACCACTCTACTGGGAGGTTCTACTTGAAATGGTCTGCATCAGCCTTGCAATGCAATACAGGCATCCAATTCATTTCCCTGCTCACGCTGCCTGAGAAATGACCAAGTGCTATTTGTACAGCACTTTGACTCTGAAAGACATTCTCCACCACACTTCTTGTTGCACTTGAGGGGGTCTGGCTGCATTTAGCACTGTTAACAGTGCAGTGTCGCTTACGGCTTCATACATCATATCCAATTAGAGCAGAGCTGACCACTGGGGTCTGTTGAAAACCACCAGAGCCACTGACCCAGTCGTTTCAGTCCTACTGTTTTTTTCCTCAATGGATCACCCCAAAAGCCCAGAGGCCGAAACGGCAAACAACAGGCGTTCTGGACCACTGCGATGGCCTTTCGGAGCTGGCAACCGAGGGGAGATGCCAGGCCAAAACACCACAAAGGGTGCAGCAGGGCAGGACGGGGGCAGAGTGGCATGGATTGCTCCCTCACTGGGAAGAGCCTCAGCCTGCCAGTGCACACCGGTGCCCCACTTACAGGATTAGTCCAAATCAGGTCAGCGTGACTCAGGCTGCCCACATCCAGAGACATACATCTGCCCATGTTATTCCTGTGTACCCACACACGTTGGTCAAGAGGCACAGATAGTCCTTGGTGCCACTGAGTTCAAGGGGCATTGGCACTGGCTATAAGACTAGATATAGCAGTAAGTGCAGAGAGCTTTCTGGTTGGTGTGTTGGCCTGACTGAGAGAGTGTCAGAGACGTCAGACGCAACCATCCTTATAATCACCCCTCTGACTCGTCTCATGTCTAGGCTCGCCATCAGATTTGATCCTCCGTCGTGACAGATGATTCCATGATCTCATTTCCAGTGGCAATTTTCTACAGCACAATTAGAATGGTCCTGAGTCTGGCATTCTAGTCAATTTCTTAACAGAATGGTTGGGAGAGTTGATGAGCAGTCACTGAGACCCAGACAGCAAAGGTGAATCTGCTGATCCGTTTCTGTGAGTCCCATCAAGATACCCATTTAGAGAATAACACACAATCTATCTGTGGGAATCTCTAATACTTACTAAGATGAGAGGGTGACACTGATCTGAATGATCAAAACTGTCATTATCTAACTCAGTCCAAGACAGCTGAAAAGAATTTCTTTAAAAAAAAAAAAAATACGTTTTCCATAGGAGCAGGTTTAAACCTTTTTCCAGGAAGTTGGCCTGGGTTGCCTTTCAGTAAGAGATTGCATCAGTCTTTTTGTGCCTGTGCCTGTTGCCGCTGATCCTTTTGCCCGTGCCCTGCTGTTATGCCAGTAATGTTGAGGGATGTCTCTTGTTCTGGGAATGGTGGATCTGAATCAGGTAATACAGATAGATAAAATGCTCTAGGGGGAATGATTGAGGGCAGCATTTCGTGCAAGTCCCTTGAATGTCAGCCAGTGTCATGGCCTCTCTAGGGAGGGATCAAGTAAGGTGAGGAGAAAAGAGGAGCTGAGAAGAAAGTGAGTCGGAGGGGGAGGAAAAGGCCAGCAACTCACCACTCTACTCCCAGTGCCACAACACAACCTCCTCCAATCACAGCCATCTGCATGACATTCAGGATACCCAGTGCTCTTATCACCTGGAAATTGGGAAAATTTCCATTTTGGAACGTCTCACTTCCGAGTTGAGAGCGTTCCCATAATGAAAACAAGCGGACAATGGTATTGACATTTAGGTACGTTAATTAGGGAAGCTAACCAGATTAGTTACACCAAAAGTAAACTGCTAAGTATCATTTAACATCACAATCACCTGTGCTAATGAGTACAACGTAATTCAACAATTAATGAACTGGTGCGCAGAGCAAGTCGATTTTTTATCTTTCATAGTGGGATGTTCCCAGTTTGACAGGCGTTCAGGTGATGTTCCCAGTTTGACAGGCGTTCAGGTGTATTCTCTCACTCGGGGGGGTCAGAACTTTCCCTCTTCCCAGTTGCTCATGAACGCCCCATTACAACCTTTCCACACCTTCATATTACAAAGACTTCTTCTATGTTTGGTCAAAGCCTTCCTCTATGTTTGGTCAAATGCCCCCTTTGGACTTGTTTTGCGGCTACATTACTCAAAGGTGGAGTGTGGGCATGTATGCTGTCTAAAGAAAGGCCTTTTGGCAAAAATAAAAAAGTTCATTGCATTAAGACACTTCCTGGAAAAGCTAGTTGTAAAGCTGAACATTTTTCTATGGTTCTGTCAATATATTAGCTTCATAACTGTCTTCGTTTCCTTTGAAAAAGAGCGGATTAATCAAGACAATTCCATGAGACCTGGGGAATGGCAGGGTATGAGCTGCATGCAGATGGAATGGTGGAGTCTGGCAGAGCAGCCCCAAAAAAGAGAGGAGACTTTGTAACTCAGATTAATGGCAAATACGGAAGCAGAAGGGGGTCCATTCATCACTCTGCGGTGTTAAAAAATTAACTGCTTTGGAAAAATTCACTCTGTAGATAAATCAAGTCAGAGCGGAGATGCACACTCCATATCCTGACACGCACCACTTCTCCGGGGCTAATTGTGAGGACGACGGGGAGGTGTCGCATCTGTGGTGTGGACGCGGGCTGGAGACAGAGATGGATGGGTGGCACTTCCAGCCATGTGACTCAGATTCTTAATGAACTGCCCAACACGTCTCTGATCGCATTAACACAGCCTTAAATGAAACCAGCGAGGTAACCAGAATTGCTTTAGCAGAACTTACATGCAAGACAATTTTGCACTTAACTACTATCAGTGTGAAAGCCAAAACAGAGTCGGTCTTGCCATTAATCAAAGCCATCTCCTGGATGGGAGCATATACCCTTGTGGATGTGAATTTTGAGCATCTCTGATGCCATGTTGTGCTCTACCTCAGCTGCACAGAGTGGCGATGAAACCCGGCCATTGCTAGGCAACAGAGCTTTCAGTAGCCTTGTAGCATTGTGTAGGTCTTCCATTAGTACCAGAGGCTTCTACTCTCTAATTAACTGAATGTTTGCGCTGATTGCGGTGAACACGCCCTTCATAGCGTGGGCTGGATGGAGCAATTGACAAACATCTCCGCAGACGACCTTCATGGTCCTGGGTGACAATTAGAGCACCTTTGGTAAATGCAGTCTTTGAGTGCTTATGAATCCCGTCTCTAATTCACTACGGAGTGCATTTAGTGCAGGTGAATGTGAGGGTAGTGTGCATTTACCACAAGAGAATAGAGGACTTGCATCTTGTCCAAAACTCACAACCATTATGTGTGGTACAGAGGTGTGGCTGCTAGCGGCAGGTGTGAGGGCTATGGCTAAGCAGCTCATCACCTCCTCATGTGGCCGCTCACATAGGGCTGGGTGGCAGCTCTTCACCTCCTCATGTGGCCACTCACATAGGGCTGGGTGGCAGCTTTTCATGTTCCCGACTACTTCCATTCCTCACTGCATATGAAGGTTTGATCCGTTTCTTGGTCAGCTGTGTTGTGTGTGCGTTACTAATCCATTTAAAGTGAATGCCGTAGATGGTTGAAGCTTTATTTAACACGAATGACACTTCCACACTGACAAGCACACACAACCAAAAGGCTTGAAATGAAAAAGAAAAAACACATTTTATTGCACTTAAGTTATAAGAAAATAAAAATTCTAAGTGAATCAAACAATACACAATCCCTTTAAGTTTTTTTTCTGTCTGTTATGCCAGGCAGTTACATGAACAGAATGAAAAATAAAAACACCTCCAACATCTGATTTTTTAAAACCAGATCATAAATTAAACTGAAATAAAAAGGAAAAAACAGATAAGAGAGAGAACAAGATTGTTTTATAATATACAGTGTTATACCACTTTCACAGTTCAGCTTGAGTTGTGTGACTTGGAGAATGAGACTAATCGTTTGGCTATGTTCACCTTGAATTAATTTGCCTGTGATGCTGTTTCTTGTCCCCTCTTCTTGTTCAGAGCGCACGAGAGGCTCTGGTACTGTAACATGTCAAACACTACAACTCTGCCTTGTCACCACATAGACCTGTCAGTTGGTTTAACGGTGATGCCTCTGAAATCTGTTGCAAAAAACATTCGAGTGAACGAAACACAGACGTCAAGCTCAAAAGACAGCTACATGGACAGTTCTCATTCACTTTAAAACCCCATGACTGGGTTATTCTTTTAGTAATCCCCATCAAACACATACATTTTGAGAGAGTACAGGCTAACAGAGCTTTGTCCAAAGGAATGTGTTTACAATTTTCCAAGACCCCAAACGGCATACACACACACGCACACACGCACGCACGCACACACACACACACACACACACACACACACACATATTAATTTGCTCATGTCAATCGTATCCTGTCTCCTCAGGCAAACCTGTCTTTGTCTGTTCATGACTTTACCTCTTCTCAGCCTCGTTGAGGCACATTTGGCTCAAGTTTCAGTGGCAAAAACAAAACAAAACAAAAAAAACTAAACCAAAAAAAAAAAAAACACAAAAAATGTCGGTTGTAATTTCCATTGCGCATCATTTTTTTTCTCCTCCATCCAAACTATAGAGTCAATTTTTGGAATTGAGTCTGGGACTAAAACGTCACAGCAAGTTAAAAGTTCCACCTTGTTTTTCTCTCTCTAGCAGCATGAAATCCGTTTGGCCACTGGGAGAAACAGTACTGGGGAAAAAAAGAGCGCTTCCAAGGAGCTCTGAGGTGACGCTAGCTCGATTACCGCCACCACCACCACTCAAATGCACACATACACACACACACACACCCACGTACACACACACAACTCCCACCTCTCCCCACATCGTCAGCTTTAAGCACCTGCACTGGGGTGACCATTTGTCCTGGCTCTCCTACATAAAGGCCAATGGGCGGACACACTCTGCTGGAGGCTAGACATCCAGTGAGCTGTGTTCGGAACGGAGAGAAAGAGATGGAAGGAGAGAAGAAAGAAAAAAAAAACATGAAAAAAATTAAATCCAACAAATAAAGAGAATGTAACGTGGAGAGCAAAGAACAGCTTAATACTGGGATGTGTTGCTATTGGCAACAGCAGGCAAAACGAGAGGGGACAGGAAATTCAGTGAGCGTGCTAAAAGAATTCACAGTCCGCCTTTTGTTTGTGAAAAAACTGAAAGACAGGAAACGAAACGGTGAAAAGAAGAAAGAAAAAGGAAACAAGCAAAAAAGAATCGAAAGTGAAGAGCACCTGCCCCAGGGCCGAGGCCACCAGGCTTCTCTTCTCTTCTCTTCGCCCTGTGCAACTGTCCCCAAACCCTGTCACCCTGTGGGGGGGTGGCTCCATAAGCAGCACTCTGTGTAGAACTCAATCGGAGGTCTCTGTGAGGACGTGTGTGTGTGTGTGTGTGTGTGTGTGTGTGTGTGTGTGTGTGTGTGTGTGTGTGTGTGTACGGCTGCCTGGCGTTGGCTCGCTCATGGCCTGCTCTGAACAGTGTGGGCTCTGTTCAGGTGAGGGACGTGGAGGGGGCTAAAGTCAGGTGGGTTTTGTACAGGATCGCTGGCAAGTGCGGACCAGTCTCTTGTCACGCTGCAGGCAAGTGCAGACCAGTCTCTGTCACGCTGCAGGCAAGCCAGCGTCCTGCTGCAGACACACATCTGGAGGGTGGGGGAGGAGACTGCAGAGAGTTCAGTCCTCTCCACCTCAGCCCCTCCTCCACTTGATCCTCGCTCTCCTCTCGTCTTCCACCCAGAGCAGAGGTCTCGACACCTCCCCCAACCAGTCGAGGAGAGAGAGAGAGGATTGATGGAGAGACTGCAGTGCCAGCCTCCACCACCACCACCACCACCACCACCACCCAGCAGATGGGGAGGGCTGGAGGTGGTTGGAGAGATACATTTTTTTTTTGTTGCTGTTTGAATTAAAAGAGCAAGCGATGGATCCTGGCATGGAGCTCCACAAGGGGGCCCAGCCATCCACCGTAAACCCTTCTCTCCCTCTCTCGCTCTCTCTCCCTCTCCCCCTCCCCCTCGTGTTCTCCCCTCCTCCTCCTCCTCCTCCATATCTTCATCATCCCCTCCGTCTTTAAAAACCTATTTCACTTCATGTCCACGTCAAAGTCCAGCACGAGCAGCTTGGTCTCCTCCGTGCCGTTGCGGCTGCCCACGGCGCACACCAGCTTGGTGTTGGAGGCACGGATGCGCCACACCACGCCGCCGCTGCCGCCGCTCTCCAGCGTCACCAAGTTGCGGATGAACTCGCCCGTCTTCAGGTCCCACAGCTTCACCGTGCCGTCGTCCGAGCTGGTGATCACAAAGTTCTTGTTGAACTGGAGGCACGTGACGGCGCTCTGGTGCTTGTGGGGACCTGCAGGAACCAGACACACACACACACACACACACACCAGGAGAGTTAGTGGGATCACACGCTGAGCTTCAACAAAAAGCATTAGTTTTTCCATTGCTATTTCACATCTTTCATTTACAATGTCAGTCATATTTGTGTGAGCAAAAAATATCTTATATGTTTATATCAACACAAACAACTAAATGTCCTATTCAATAAGTAATATTAGATTAAACTGGAATTACCACATGTAAACAAAGACTACACGCAAATGGAAAGATTCTCAGGCAATTAGAAAAAATAAACATTTCAGAACAAAAGACAAATGCTAATTAGTATAGAACCACTAATATTTGTCTGATACTTCAACAGTAGATAATTATCCGATAAAAGCTATCCATGAACAGCATGTCATTTCCATTTCAAAGCAACAGCCACTAATGAGGAACAAGTCACTCAATCTGTGTATGTGTGGAGGTATATATATGCCGCCTTTTGAAGACTGCTCATCTTCACTCTCCTTTGTTGTGTACTGCCTCATGTTAATGGGACAAAGGACTGGAGAAACCTCCCTCTCTGTCCTCATCACCATTAGAAAGAGCCAGGGCCATTGCCTTTAATGTTAACTATCCTGTTTCCCTGTCTATTGTTCTATCTAAATGTCATCATGAATAGAAGGGAAATGCCCAATGACCCAATTAGCTGACCTACAAAAAAAAGACTACATACACCCCCCGTCTACACCCCAACCCCCCCCCCCCCCCCCCCCGTGTGCATCTGCCTCGCAGGGCTCCCCGACATGACACGTCTTCACCCAACCCCCTCTCTGCTTTTCATCATCCTTCAAGCCCTGCGCCTCCACATCTCTCTGATGCCAAGAGTGGGGATCCCTTTGTTCTCCCGCGCCAGCCGGGTGAGCGCAGATAGCAGCCATAGGGTGTTTAATAAGGCCATCCAGACGAGAGTGAGCTGGCGTACACACACCCCCCTGTCTGCATGGTTACAGGACGAGACTCACAACTGTTCTGGGGAAAGAGAGAGAGGGGCGCTGGAGATGAAGAGCTACATGATAGCGATGTGTTGCGCTCCGCGGCCATTGGCGGGCAGGAATTGTTTTCTTAGCGCTGCAAACCATTCGATTTTCTTTGTTTATGGAACTGTGCGCTCTTTTGACTCCCGTCTGTTTAGCGGGCCTCTGAGACACAATTACGGCGTCCAGATAAAAGAGCCGGAGCTGTTGTGGATGACTGCATCAGTGGGCGAGAGCGGTCACACAACACAGAACACAGCTAAAGGACATGACGAGCACTGAGGGACCTCAGCTGTGGATGCCTCTGTTCTGCTCTGCCTTCCAATAGCCACGAGTAGAACGCTAGACTAAGGCATTTCAAACTAAAGTTATGAACACAACGCTTGCAGACCTGTGACTTCTAACACCATAGCATTGTACTGCAATCTTTCCACGGTTCCTCAGCACCTCTTTAGGAAATGCCACTAGACCACTGGCTACTTTTATGAGTGTGGGGGTCAGTGTTGGGGAAATGAATTGACGTGGGTCACCTTGAAGTGTCTGGAGGCACTGGCCCGTCTTGATGTCCCAGATCTTGACGGTGGAGTCGGCGTTGCCAGACACCAGGATGTTGTCCTTGAGCTCCATGCCGCTGGTGAGGGACTGGTGCCCGGTGAGCGTGTGGATGCAGTTCCCCGTCTCCACGTCCCACACGCGGATAGACGTGTCCAACGAGCCGCTCACCACGTGGACACCGTCAAACTACGGGGGGAAAAGACACAGTCTCAGGTCTGAGTCACATTCACACGCAACACCTTTGAGTCGACTAAAACAGCAACCACAGGTGTTACACTCCAACCAAAACTACACCTTTTTTTGGTCTCCCCAGTGAAGGCGACATGACCCAAAGAGATCTGGTGATAAACTTTATCTCTATGGCAGCATTGTGCAGATCCATCTATCTGGGCATGCATCTCTCTGTGCCCTCAGAGAGGAGTGAGGCCTGAGCTAAACTGCAGTGTAATCACTGGGAGGACAGGCACAGAGGACAGGCTGGGGAATGCATTAACCTTTAATACACTCCCCCCCCCACACACAAACACACACTACCAGCAGCACTGCAGCCAGATCCCTGGGCGACGTCTTACAGATTTGACTATGATGCTGGTTGCTGCTGGCCAGTCATGTTGTTTAGTGAATCACAAGAAATATGTGCTTGGATGCCAGTTATGCAAGACTTGTTGCATCTCAAATCCCACAATTGGTATAAATCATGCATAGCAAAGTGTGCTTAAAGTGCAAACACTGTTCTAAGGTCCACCCCCTCCCTCTGGGCGTCCTCATGCTTACTTTATGGTGACATTCACTGATGAATAAATGACAGACAGTGAAACATTTTCTGACTCATTGTGTATATACTCATTATGTATATCCGTCTGATATTGGAAGCTAGTAAGGATATTTCTAAACAATAATGGTTGGCAGTATAAGGCTAGCAAGACAGAACAAGATGTTACATTATCTTCTCTCTAAAATGGCTTATGGAAAGCCAGACAGGGGTTACTGCCCTGCATGAGTCATACTAGTTTTCTTTCTGTGTAAACGCATTAGGGTTGCTGATGATTCCAATACATCTGGAGTCTGGACCTTGATATTGGCATTGATTTATTCCTATGTGTATTATTGAGCATATGCGTGTGTGTGTGTGTGTGTGTGTGTGTGTGTGTGTGTGTGTGTGTGTGCGTGTGGCCAAGTTGCCTACCTGTAAGGAGTAGACTCTGTTGGTGTGGCCCTGCAGCGTGTGCAGGCAGGTCTCGGTTTCAGGGTCCCACACCTTGACCATGAAGTCGTAGGCGCCGCTCACCACCCTGCGCCCGTCGTACTGCACACAGCGCACCGCCGCCACGTGGCCCATGAGCACGTGCAGGCACTGACCCGTCTCGATGTCCCACACACGCAGCGTGGCGTCCCGGGACCCACTCACCACCCTGGGGACAGGCAGAGGGAGGAGGGGAAGATGAAGTTAAGGTCTTTATATGCACCGACTGCAGACTGTTCTGTATAGGAACTTCACCTTTAGGTGGGTATGCCATTTATCAATGGGATTTACTCTATTCTGCAAGCACGCCTATTGAGACAAATATCACTCGAGTCCTGCCAGAAGAGATCCATCTCCATTTCCCCCTGAGGAAATCCAACTACGTGAGCCACAACCTTTTCATCTCAACGCCAGATTGTATACAAGTCCACCATCAATAAATAACAGTTTAGTACATTTCAGCTGAGACAGAACGCCTCTTCTAGTGTAGGGTGGAGCAAGCGAGACAGCAGAGGCATCATGCTCTGGAACCTTCCGCTACCCTGCCTCCTTCACTCGCCCCACCTCCCATCTAGAATCTTCCAGGGCAGTCTGTTTCTCGGTGGTGCACCAGGCCTTTCCGCACAGTGAGTAATCAGGAGCTGCACTGACCCTGCACGGCCCTGGGCAGAAAGAACACCAGGGCCGGGCACGGGCGCGGGCACGGGAGCGGGCACGGGCGCACTGAGGCTGACAGGAGGCCTCCACAGGGGTCTGTGCACCAAGCATTACACCCCAGAGAGCACATTGTTGTGCACTGATATGTGAACATCAGCCTTTTCCAGATGTGCCCCGTGTCACTTTCAGTGCATGTTAGCTGTGGTGCTGTAGGTCACAATGCACATTTGATGAACTTATCTGAATGCTCTCCGTCAAAGGCCACTTGATATCTTAAACGCCCTGAAGAATCATATAATGGCAAAACTGCTTTGCTGTGACCTCTGAACCAGCAAATAAAACATTTATTTCAATTCTGTAATAAAACAGCTGATTTTCACTTGCCTTATGTAGGGTTCTCTTCAGATGAGTTTTGTTAAAAAAAACATTTAAGTCAGTGAGCCGTAGATCATGGCCGTCATAAGACGAGCAAACAAAGAGCTCTAAGAGCTTGAGTGTATGAGTATGAGAGTATGCTAGTATGCTAGTGGGGGAGTAGTATGGCCAGTATGGCCTTGGCGACGGTACCTTTTCTCGTGCAGGTGCATGCAGCGCACAGTGGAGGTGTGTCCGTACAGCGTGTGGATACATTCCCCCGTCTCGGCGTTCCACACCTTCAGCGTGCGGTCCGTCGAGCCGCTGATGATGATGTTGTCCCTCATCTGGGACGACCACACGCCACCTGTGTGGCCCACCAACGTCCGCAAACACTGAAAACACAACAACAGAGATGGCAGCCATTAGATTCATGGACACGTACAGAAAACACTTTCTATGAAATCAATACAAATGTTGAAACTACACATTAACAAGTAGCAGCTGTTCTGGTCTCAGCTTCAGATTGGATTTGGCAGTTGGACGCATCCTAAATTTCCCTCGGGATTAATAAAGTATCCATCTATCTATCTATCTACTGCATACCAAGACCACATTAAGCTGAGGGAATCCTTCACTGGCCATTGGATTTGTTGGATCTGTTTCTAGACCCATTTCCCTTTTGTGACACAATCTTTAGATTCTTAATGAGTTTCATTTGACCTTCCAGGTTTTTGGACCATACTACATGGAAAATATCAAATTACTACATTTGTAAGGGGCTTCAGGAAAGACAAAATGTTGCAATTCCATGTACAAATGAACATATGTAAGTGCAGCAACCATAACATAAGTAGAATCATGGCCTCCACAGTGCTCAGGTAGCAGAAAAGAATGCATTTCGAGGAGGATCCTTCTATTCAATGCATCTGTGACCTACAGGGATAACATGTAATCTCAAGCTTTGAACAATCAGAAGTCTATTCCATGGGGTTATGGTATACCAACTCACAGAGGCAGTGCCCAATCCTGAAGAGGACCTTTGGTTTGACCCTTAATAATGAGCTTGTGATGAGAGGATGTACACATTTGATCTGTCTTAAGGTAGCGATTTAGCTCATTTTAAACTGGGCGGGAACCTTGAAGGAAAGGGCACACAAAATAAATGGAAATAACCTTTAGAAAGAAGGAGAACTCCACCCTCTATAATATGGTGGAGGAACAAATATCATTTTGACCTTTCTTTGACCTACCCAATTCCCTTTTTCCTTATCTAGTCTTGACGAAAGCGGCTAATTCCTTCTGCTTCAGAGGAAACTTTACTAATGCAGCCATAACTCATCGTCTCATTTCAGATGACAGATTAGCTATTGATCATGAAAATCTCCCGATCTGTTTGAGAGAGGGGACGGTATTAGGTAAATTTAATTAGCACTTTGACGCTGCACTTAATTAGGACTGGATGGAGACTGTTCTCCTGGGCCTTCTGTGGGTGTTATGATCTGTGGCTCCGCTGAGCAGGCTGGGGGCGGCCAACCTCTACGACAGGGGCCATAAACCTGCCGATGGTCCTCACAGCAGCCCGGTGGTGGAGGCATGAGGTGGCCATGGGCTGTTTTTACGGGGTGATAAACAGTGACGCTCTGTTAACTCTCTACAGCACTACATGACCTCCGCGTCTCTACACACCGTAGCCCCAGTCACAGCAGCCAGAGCCTGGTCAGCAGGAAGGGGAACAAAAGGCTGAGGCTGCTAACAAATTGGAGGCAATTAAACGCCATTACCAGAGTGGCCAAGAGGATAAACGAGGGGCTTAGTGAAGTGAGAGTGCTAATGACTTTGTGACATCAATGGACAATCATAGAGAAGGAAAAAAATAATCATGGTTTTCTCATCCATTTTCTTTCCACCAGACATCTCCCTCCCTCTCAGTGGCAAAGGCTCGTGGTACGATCACTGTGATGTATCCGCCGTACCCATCTTGAAATCCCCCAGAAGACGGGGTGCAGTGGGAACGTTGGCAGAATATTGATGAGGCCACGGCTGAATTAAACATGAGCATTTCTGTTCCGTAATGAGTGTGTGTTACCAGGGCGATGAATCTCTCGACATGAGAGCGAACCATAGCACTTGGATAGCCCAGCCGTGTCCACAAAGCCTTCGACTGTTCCTGGCCGATTAGAGCCCACTCAGCTAGTCTGGAAAGAGGACCTTTGAAATGAAATGGCTTAGGTGTCTGTTTATCTGCCCCTGGCAGCCGGCAAACTGAAGATTAACATTCTTTTAAATAGCTGTTGGAGTCCTCTGAAGGCAGAGATGGTGGCATTATCCTGGGCTCTATTTTCATTACATTTCTTGCATTTTTGTGTGTGTCTGTATTGGATCCAGGGTGAAAAACAGGCACTTGCCTGACAGCAATAAGAGGTTGCTGAGGGAAGTGTTCAAAAGAATACAGTTCCCCCACAACTCAAAGACCAAGGAGCTGTTGTGGCTGCCACTTCTAGATGTTCCCATGGTCTGGAACCTAGACAAACCTCCTGTATGGCACATCACGGCTGATTTCCCATTCTGCAACCGCTCATTTGTGGCGTGTACCTTTGCGATGCCCTTTGATGGGCTGGCGTGGCGTGTATGATTTGTGCCTGTGAGCGCTCAGCTGCTGAGCAATCTGCGTGGAGCAGCTGCTCTGGCCTGCTCACACTCAACACAATGAGCCAGAGCTGTGCCAGCCCATCTGGGACCAGTGGGCATCCTCAAATTGGCTTTTTGGGACTAAGCAGAACAATACAGAGAATCATGGGAAATGTAGTGTGATATTGCAAGAGTTATTTGGCAGGAGTGCAGTAGAGGTTAAACAGCAGCTGCGTAAGAAAGCGCTCCATCATTGTGAGCGATGATCACTAAGGGTAATTACACTGTGTTCACACAGAGCGTATTGAGGAGGCTGCAAAACAGGGCTCTTTGGTGATATTTGTCACTGACTTTGGACTACTTAACATCAGACACAAGAGAGGGGGATGGTCTGAGCTTCTGGCATGCGGCAGTAAGCATGGAGAGGTGTTGGTTTTCAGCCAGGATGCAGCCTGAGTCATACTGGAGAAAGGATGAGTGGAGAGAGAGATAGAGAGAGAAAACAAACAACAAAAATGCACGACCCAGAGACTTCAAGGACAAGCGGTAATAAATCAGAGGCCACGATTGTATGTTGTTTTATTTTTCTGTCTCGTTCCCAGAGCTCCCATCTGAAGCTGCAGTGTGACTGAGCTCTGAGAGGGCGTGATCTTCAGCGCCAGTCTTCCTCAGCCACTGACCTCCACATTCCTGACGGCTGTAATTTGGTGTTGGCTGTGAGGCGATTTCATGCCTAACAGTAAATATCAATGGAGGATGACCTCGAGGAAGAGGAGTGTCCAATTTGTGAGAAATTCTTCATCTCCCTTAACAGAGTCAACAACCAAAAGACATCTCGTGTCTGAAGCCATGTTGCTCAAGTGCTCTATGAAAATGAACAACGGGCCTAAACATACATGAAACTACTCGGAAATGAGTGCCCCTTACAACAGCTCTTTAATATTATATGCCACATTAATAGCATAATCATCTCATGACGCATTAGTAATGGATGACTTCTTTAAAGTGTGATAGCAAGAATCTAAAGTGACAGCTCCGATCGCTCAGGGATTCCTGATCTGCCTTTTAGCAGCTGTGTGACCTCACAGGGTGCCGCTCAGTGACAGGCACCAGGGGAGCCTCTCCTCTCCGCTCCAGTGCACCGGAGACATGTGGGCAGCATCACAGAGGAGAGGAGAGGAGAGGAGAGGAGAGGAGAGTGAGACATGTGGGCAGCATCACAGAGGAGAGGAGAGGAGAGGAGAGGAGAGTGAGACATGTGGGCAGCATCACAGAGGAGAGGAGAGGAGAGGAGAGGAGAGTGAGACATGTGGGCAGCATCACAGAGGAGAGGAGAGGAGAGGAGAGGAGAGGAGAGTGAGACATGTGGGCACCATCACAGAGGAGAGGAGAGGAGAGGAGAGTGAGGCATGTGGGCACCATCACAGAGGAGAGGAGAGGAGAGGAGAGGAGAGGAGAGTGAGACATGTGGGCACCATCACAGAGGAGAGGAGAGGAGAGGAGAGGAGAGGAGAGTGAGACATGTGGGCACCATCACAGAGGAGAGGAGAGGAGAGGAGAGTGAGGCATGTGGGCACCATCACAGAGGAGAGGAGAGGAGAGGAGAGGAGAGGAGAGTGAGACATGTGGGCACCATCACAGAGGAGAGGAGAGGAGAGGAGAGGAGAGGAGAGGAGAGGAGAGGAGAGTGAGGCATGTGGGCACCATCACAGAGGGAGGGGAGGAGAGGAGAGGAGAGGAGAGGAGAGGAGAGTGAGACATGTGGGCACCATCACAGAGGGAGGAGAGGAGAGGAGAGGAGAGTGAGTGAGGCAGTAAATCAGAGAGGTGGATATAAAGAAAGAGATGGAGGCTGACAGCTCCCCCCTATCCTGGCTCAGTTGGGGAGTGCCTTGTCCAGGGTATCCTTCCACAGCGTGCGCAGATGTTTATTAGGAGTGACACCTTCTGAGGTGAGGCGTAGAGCCATTGGGACGACACCTAGATCGGTGAAATGCGCCCCGGCTGGGTCCTCCCTGCTCTGGCGTTATCTGTTAGCTTGAAAGGGCCGGGATTCAGGCGCTGAGATCATACGTCTGAAGCTAATCTGCCCTTGCTATCATTTCCCCATTACTCCCAGCAAGGGGCCTCGCTCGCTCGCTCACTCACATCAGACGATCAACAGCCTCCATGTGCCAGTGCTGGAAGAGCACATAGTCCATAATCTGACTCGTCATGGAGAAGAGTGAAAGTCTCATACCCTCATGCCTCCCTCTAGAAACACAACCATGACTGCCTGCCGGCACTAAGGCTGGTGAGGCAACTGCAGCAGTCACACACACACACACAACATTCTCTGCCCCCAAATATGTCAGGCGTGGGTTTAAGGAGCTACAGAGTGTACAGGAACACACTGCATACAGCCTGCAACGGTATTGTACATTATGTCAAATATTTCCCTGCTTCAGGCAGGTTGATGTTCTAGCCTGCAACAGTTTCTGGAGAGCCGTGGTGTTGTGAGCAGGTTGAGAGCCAAGAGGAGCCTCAGGTGCGCCTCGCACCTTTGACTTGCGTGTGCCGTCTACCTGCCAAGCGGGGAGCCCTGCTGCTCCTGACAGATGGGTGCTTGGAGAAGCGGCCTGCTTATGAGGAGGAAGGGCAGAAATGGCGGAAAAAAAGGAGCATGTGGCCGTCGAAACTGGCGGACTGTATAGCACCAGGGTAGAGAGCAGCCATTTTCTCCACTGATAATCTGTAATCTCATTTCAATTCATTACGGAGCCTCTTCAGTCCCCCCCCGCCCAGTACTCCAGTGGGTTCCTCAGAGAGACTGATGAAGCCAGAGATCTGGCCACGGCTCCGGGAGAGGAGCCGGAGAGAGAAAGCCCTCCACGACACCCAGGCTGCTTATCTTCCCAATAACGCAGCCAGAAATCAAACTGAGCAGGAGAATGGAGACCTTGCAAAACCCACCTGAAGGACGATCTCAAATTAACAGTGCGCGTGCGTGCACTCAGCCTGCGCACAACGCTCAGGAGAGGCAAGCAGAACGGATGAAACGGTCGAAACGGCCTTCAATGTTTCAAACGAGCCAAAACTTCTGTAGGCTCTCTCTCCCTCTCTCTCACAGTTTGTATTGATCAGGCTTCGGCCTGGACATGTGAATAGAAAAGAATCAGGTTGGGCTCCTGTGAGCAGTGAGACTGTACAGCAGAAAGAAACACTCCCACAGAACCAACAGAGGCACACGAAGAGAAACGCTTGTAGACAGTGTGAGATGCTCATTAGTAGCACACACACAGAGTGAGAGAAAGACAGACAGCACACAGACGGATAGATGGATAGACATAGATATATAAACACGTAGATTCAGCCTCAGATGCACTTTGCTTGCACAGCTGAAGGAGTACTGTGATTTTTGGGGAACCTTTACTTCTATTTCCTCTTTACATAACCAGACAGATACAGAGAGAGTGCCTGCCTGAGCGATAGAGCAGAAAGGGAAAAACCTAGCAGCCCAAACTGAATTAAGGTATACTAGCTGGTGAGGTTGGTGCTACTTTAGCGGTTTAGTGCAGAAGTCCCTGCACTGCAGATGGCCTTAGCTTAAATGAGTGGAACAAAGAGAAGCAGAGGCATTCCCTTTAGAGGGCAGCTAGGTGTGCCGTCAGACGCTCCTGGCACCGTGCCAGCCCCCTGGTTACGACCCTCGTCACGGAGCGCGGAGCACAACAGCCATCTGCTGTCCCTCTCATCAGACACGCAGTAGTCATTTCCACTGGGCCGCACCACAATCAGACTAATCCCCCACACCAGGCTCACCGCCAATCAATGGCTCTTTTTTCTTACGTGCGTGTGTGTGTGTGTGTGTGTGTGTGTGTGTGTGTGTGTGTGTGTGTGTGTGTGTGTGTATCAAAACCAGACAACCTTAGACCATGTTGATCGCCATTCAGTCCTAAATTAGCACCCAAATAGGCACATGATGCGGGGACACATCCCACCCCCCCCACCCCCCCCACACACACACACACACACACACACACACACACACACACACACTTTACCCGCACATTAAAAGCAGGGGAAAGGGGAGAGGGCCGTCTGGAAGGACATAAAAAGAGGAATTTTGATTAGAGCCGTGGTGAAAATGGAGGACTGAAAATGGGGGGTTGGGGCGAAGAGAGGGTGATTAACTGTGTCCTTCCCGTCCAACCACATGGCTCGCTTTCAAAGGGAGCTCATAAAAGTCACACGGGGTCCGTGTCACTGCATCGGCTTCACCAATGAATACTTAAAGAAGCCTGCTGGCAACAGCCCTTTCACTCCATTTAACACACACACACACACACACACACACACACACACTCAGTCTCTCTTTCTGCAGGAAGATGGCGGGGTTGGCAGGGGGGGGCCGGGGGAGGGGGGCTCAAGAAGCCCTTTAGAGGTGAATTCAAACCACAGAGTTAACATGACAGTGACTCATGTCAGTCATAAATAATTGACAACACAACAATGTCCCAGATGACTATGGAGATGATGGCTGGTGGTGGCTGCTATTCCTGCAGCAGGGAAGGGGTGTGTCCTCCACACTGAGTGATACCTCCAGCAACCCCCCACCCCACCAACACCCCATTTAAAACTGAAAAATCAATGGGAGATGAAGGACACACACCCCAAGGCTGGCAGCTGATGGTGTGAGTACACAGCTTCTCTATGAGGAGGAAGTGGAGGAGTAGAAGGGACAGACATTCATTTCCTTCCTTCAGTTCACACCGTCACATCAGTGATCGATGGCCATGCCAGAAGATCCATACCAGCTGAAATCAACCTGCTTGTCACACATCCCCTGGATACGCACTCTGATGCTAGAACACAGGAGTGTCTACTGCACAACCTTTAAGGGGCTCAACGTCCAATAACACTGAAAAGGTGACGATTCCTGCACAGTCGAGTCCAAGCCACAAAATGTATTCACGCTAAACCAATTGGGAGCTGTATTGCTTCTATGGGGTCACAGATCTGTGTGTGAAGATTTGAATGCGTCAGAGAGAGTGAAGGGGGTTAATGGTTGAAAACGCCTTCAGGCTTACCTTTCCGGTGACTGCTGACCACACTTTGAGCGTGTTGTCATCGGAGCCACTGACGATGCGGTTCCCACAGAACTGGAGACAGGTGATCACGTGATCGTCGTGGCCCTTCAGCACCTGCAGGGGTGGGGCACAGGTGAAGAGCGCAAACATGAGGCTCCATAATGATGCCTCTTCAGCATGCATCAAAGGGCACCGCGGGGGGAGAGAGAGGGGGACCTCCCCCCCCCTGAGCAGCTGGAGTGTGACGCTGGGGGGGGCTGGGATATTGGGTCAGAGGAACGCTGGCTCAGCAGATATGACAGCGTGTTTGGGAAGTGCGCTCACATCGGGGGTGGTGGCTGGGAAGAGCACAGCCTCTGTGCTGCTGCTGCTGCTGCTGCCAAGCTACACACAGCAGGAGCAGCAGCAGGAGCAGGAGCAGGAGGAAGAGGAGGAGGAGGAGCAGGAGCAGGAGCAGGAGCAGGAGGAGGAGGAGCAGGAGCAGAAGACTGATGACAGCCAGGACTCACATCCTCACTCTTAACAGCTTAATGGGGAGTGAAACTACACATATGTGCCACACAAAAGTGACTTTCCTGTGGTCACTACTAGGAGGGGTGAGGTTACCTTGGGTGATCGGAGGTCTCCTCTCCTCCAGTTGGTGTCTATTCTGTGCTGCCTGATGTAAGCACTCTTCCAGGGACTGTGCGTGAAACCGGGTTTGATCACTTTCCGCCGTTTGATGTGCAGAGGCTCATCAATACCTAGGAGAACGAAAGTGAAAGCTGACAGATGCAAAAAAAAAAAAAAAAAGCAGTGTTCACCGTAAACAATCCTTAATATCCTGTTAGCCATAGCCTGAGACTGTTGACAAATCAAAAATGACCATGTCATGTCATATCCTAACAGAGATGGCGTATGTATAGCATAATCAAACCTCTGCCATTAGGTGTTACTGGTTGAGCTTTGTTCTATGCATGGATAACTGGGTGTGACTCAGACACTTACCCTCCTCCCTGCACTTCTCCCTCCACAGCAGGTTGTCCTCTGCCAGGATGCGCCAGTAGCGACACGTCTGTGCTGCCTGCAGCAGGTCCTTCGGCTCCAGGAACGACAGCACATACAACGCCAGCTGGGAGAGGTAGAGAGAGAGAGAGAGAGAGAGAGAGAGAGAGAGAAAGAAAGAGAGAGACAGAGAGAGAGAGAGAGAAAGAGAGCGTGGTTAGTCTACGCATTGGCACAGGATCACAGAGTGGGTGTATTTGTAGTACATACTCTCTCAGTTGGGGGTTCCTATTCAATCTTACTGTTATCTGGTTTGATCCTGCCTTTCTAAAAAAGACTGAGCCGTAATCCGGTGAAATTTGAGAGAGGAACGAGTGAAAGATGGGCCCGTCATAAAGCACATGAGCTGATGGCACTTAGCGATCGGCTACGCTTATGGAAGACAGGCTACAGTTGGCAGAGTCTCAGGAAACAGGGCGTTTTCAGCCTGCCACCATAACAGGCAAATCTACAGTAATTGCCTGGAGGTGATGGCTGTCAAAATACAAAATCCAAACTGTAAAGAATCAGTACAAGAGTAAACAGAAGAGAGAGAGACAGACAAAGGCTGGGAGAAGAGAGAACTTTTCTGAAAAAGAAGTGTCTCTCATCATCTCATGTCTCAGGCCAAAGAGCAAGCAGGCAGCTGGGACTCCGTATGGGGTTGGGGGGGTAGGGGGGGGGGGGGGGTGCTGCAGGTGCCTCCATTGTGCCATCACATTCCCTCTCTACCCCCCTCTTTGTCTCCAACCTCTGTCAGTGTGTTGACTGAGTGTCACTGCGTATGAGGAGACGGAAGTCACCTTTCCTCACACACACACACACCCCCCTCCTTCCCCTTATTTCAGCCGTCACATCCAGCCATCCTTTGCATCTGCCAAGTGTGAGACACTGTGATAAGAGACCCAAGTGCTGCCACCAGTCTCTCGGCTGCTAAAGAGTGTGCGGGGAGTTCCTGTGCCACGGGAGGCACATCTCCCCAGCCTGTCTGCCCTGCTCTGCTCTCTGACTGATAAAACAGCAGTGAATGGCATCTCCAACCACGCTGAAGGGATTAAGGGAATCTGCGCTGAAGGAGAGGTTCATCTGCATGAATTTATGGGCACTAATTACAAAATTCAAAACAGTGAAGAGTCAACAGACTTCTGTGTGATAAGCCAGTTGGAGGGCATGGGATTTTGAAGCATTTACCGAACGGAGGGGACTCGTCTTCCTATTGCCTTTCATCCCAGTCATAATGTGAAACTAATTTATTACTTCAAGACCCCTAATAGCTCAACAGGGTTTGACATTAATAATTGTCTGTTACTCCATGGCAAATACAAAATATGTCGGACTAGTAAAATAGATAGACTTGTCCAGATTTCTTTTGGCTACATTTAGCTAACTAAAGCTGCCTAATGCTACCTTGGCTAAGTAATGAACATTAATTACAATTAACATTGTTTACTCCACAAATTACAAACTGCTTAATAGTTTAAAAACGTCAATAAAGGTACACTAGTAATAAGGTGTAAATTGGTGTGTCCTTGTTTGTACCATCGAATCATTTTTAGAATATGGACAAATAAGACTAGTAATAAACCCATGCCTCCTGTCTGTTGGAAATGGTGTCGATACATGAGGGCAGACAGAAGAGCGGTCTGCCATGACAGGCATGGGGTGTTGGCTGCTGGTGATCTCTGGGGATCTGGTCCTCACCTCTTTGGGCAGGAGTGAGATGAAGTCACGCTGGAACTGCGGCTCGATCACCTGCATCATGTGCTTCACCTGTGTGGGCTCACAGCTGTCTATCAACTCATCCAATGCCAGCAGCTTCTCTGGACCACTCCAGCTCTGAAACACACACAAACACACACACACACACACACACACGTACACACAGAATTGTCAAGGAACCATAGAACTAGAACACCTGTGAGTGTGTGTGTAAATTGGCTTTATGTGTGTCTCTTAGGCTTCACTGGACCAAGATTAGCCTTAGGTAGATGTTTGTGGACAGCATATCAATGAAAGCCTCCAGTTCTTCCATGTTTTTTTCTTTGTTAAAAATAACATTTCCATGATGTGTTCAGCTCTTTCAAAAACAACCCCAGAGCACAGAGAAGTGGCTTTGCTGAGGCGCTCACTCCAAGTCATTTTCCTGTGGAAAAGCTGCCTGATGAGAAATCATGATTACAGGGCATGTTTATGACGGAAAGGAAAACTCTGCCCATTGAAATCACCTGTAATTTAGTGCCCTGGCTTCTCAGCCCCTGGAGCAGGCTGCTACTGTGGGAGAAGTCCAAAGTTCAAAGGGTTTCGGAGAGCAGATCCGGGGGTGGGTTACCCATGGCTACGGAGCTGCACTGAGCAGACTATCTGCAATGAGGAATCCTTTGGGTGATCGCTCATAAACTACTCTAACAGATGTTTCCATCTCGATTCATGTTTCTAGTCAACTCAGCTATGGCTCCTAACAGTTGAGGCTTTACTGCACATCATTTGATGCTTCAAACTTGGCTCTCTTGAACATTTCCCCAATCAGTCCAAATACAATTAGGGACTTGCAAGTTAGGAGTGGGATATGAATGCCTGGGATGCAAGCAGAGGATTAAGTCTTTGTGTTGGCTATGCCATATTTAAATATGGCAGGTCAACATGTGGGAGCCCGTCAATGGTGCACGGCACCTATTTTACAGGATTAACACCATTTGGGTGCTGGTTCTGTAGCTCAAGCCATGCATTTAGAGTTATGCAACAAGGATCAGAGTGGGTTTAGAATCATTTCATTTCCAAAGGCACCAGTGTATAGTGCTGAAGCTTGTTCCTGCATACTACACCAGTCACCAGTCCTCTCTTCAAAGACCTTGCAGCATTGACTACCAGCAGTGGACAGACATGGTCTGATATGGTCAATGCTCGCTCCTTATGTGACTCAATGTGTGCAATGGAAGTAATAGTTAAACAGGTGTGTGCTAATATCCTCTAAACAAACTATCTGTAAATGTAATGATGCTCAACAACATAAGAAAACAGGTTCAGTTCTTCACCATAGTGCTCATTTCAGAGGCAATACATGATTCACTTAAGAGTAGTTGACTATGTGCATGCTGTTTTGAACAGATGGTGAAAAGAATGAGAACAGGTGACTGATTAAAACCACTGAATCGTGTTGAGAGTATAAGCAGCGTTGACAAAGGACCCCTTCACACAACTGTATGGCAATAACGTCAGCATCACCGTGTCTTAAATGAATAAGGCTGATTCATCTTCATCATTAGCCACTATGAAAGGAGACAGCAGGAAAACAGACGCAAAGAGCTGTGTTCTACTGGCTGATAAATCACTGGCCTTTTGTATGGCATACTGTTACTGTTCATGTGAAATACCAGGAACAAGTGCTTGCCAACTATGGGGATTTACTAAACAAAGATGTGTGAAAAAACATTTAGTTTGAGTCCAAACCACACCCTTCCCGTCAAGACGGGTTGAAGCAGAGCACAGCTGTGCTATGGATGCACAGGGACAAGGGCAGCACATGAGCACTAATGAGCCAGAACAGCTCACTTTCCTTTGGAGGAAAAGGGCCTTCTCTGTGCTGTGGGGAAAGCATCTGATGAAACTGTGTGAGAAGGTGCCGGCTGCTTGGTGGTTCAGCCGTGTGAGGGGCGCCCCTCTGGCTGGTGTGAGCCGTGAGGAGCGAGGGGTGACGGTAACGTGGGGTGCTCACCTGAAATGTGCGGAGCCATTCCTGCAGGCCGCTGGGGGGCTGGATGGAGGTGATGCGCCGCCGCTGCTGGCCCTGGCCGTTGGCCGCCCGGATGGCCCCGAACGTGGTGGGAGTGCCAGAGTACGGGACAAGCCCTGTGGGGCTGCGAGGAGACAAGACAAAAAACACAACGCTACTTCCACCTGTGCATCACGCCAAGTTGTTTTCTCTGGGTGCTGCACAGAAATAACTCCAGTCTATGGGCATCAAAGACCAGGCAGGACCAGTGAAAGCATTTCCTGACAGAGGAGTTTGTTTGGGTGCTGAGCCTTCAGAGATGTGCGTGTGGGAATCATTAGCGGTCGCTCGAAGTGGGATGAGCTAGCGGAGTTGCTGCGGCAGCCTGTGTGGATATCTGATCCCGCATTTAATCACAACTGTACCGCCACTACAAAAGCCTGGGCGGTGGGAAACGCTCTGCATCCGAGACTAATGAGCTGAGCAGCCTGAATCGGAGCCAAGAGCTCACGACTGGCCCGTCTGAGCGCCCGCGCCCGCGCCCCCCCACACAGCCCTGCCACCAACGCCGGGGTCAGACAACGCAGTTCTTTATCCACCACGCAAAGGCGATCCACATACTGAGCGCCAACTCTGTGTGTTTCAAGTGACATTTCACGCTCACCCCTGAGATTCACTACACCTCTCCCTGGATTGTGCTTGATTGCCTTGGCCACCAAATAGGTTCTACCCTGCGGGTGCACACACACTTTTTGCATATTTTCTTTGCTACACTGGTGCGCTGCTTGATCCGTTCACTTGGAGACTTCAAAGTGAGCATAATGCCAAAAGAATCGCACTCGGTGTCAGCAGGCTGCGCGCCCCTGAGCTTAAACCTTCAAACTGCAGACAACTTCAAAGGGTGTATCATTGCTATGTCAAGAGAGGAAAAAAATAAAATAAAAAAATGAAAACATTCAACGGCACAATTTCAGAGATGGATCCATCCTGCTTAGCGACAATCTTCATGGGAGCAGGCGAGGTCTGTTTCATAATGGATTCATCTTTAATGGGATTTCAGAGGGAGAGGGGAGCCAAGGCTGCACAATTACCAGCTGGCCGCAGCCAACGGGCCACTCGAGCGAAAAGCCGTGGAGGATACAGATCCTGGTGGCCAGGATCGAGCTGCAGTGAGCACTTGAGATGCCAGCCACTTGAAGAAGGGGCCTGGATCAGCCTGCTCAGCTTGAAGCGTAAGGAGCGGCGGCTATCATTTGCACTCAGAATGACTAACACAACACAACCATTCTCTCTGATGCTGAGGCACTAGGTGCTGCAACCAGACTAAACATCCATATTTCACTACACGGCCATTAAACAACCCGGGCCAAACAAATGCTTCCAATTTTAGGGCTATGTAATCCATTCCATTTCTGCACCCGTGAATGTTTTGTTGTCTTACCTTGGGTACTCCGGGCCTTTGTAGGGTTTCTTCCCTGCAGGGAAGGGTCGGACCTCGGGACCATGGTCCAACTTTCTCTTCATCTGCAAGAGAAAGGACATAGACAGCATTTAACTCGACGCAATAACAGGCTGAGGACTCTCAACACCAAACCATACAGTAGAAACCTCCTCTTCTTTAACCGTTTGAATCAGTTCTTACTCCATGGAAAACAGAAGGAAATCACCGCCATTCATCTTAGACCACAGACAAGTAAGTACCAGGGCTATGCTGGTGGGGATTTTCATTATGATGTATTCAACATGAGGCTTGTGACTGTGTCGCCACTGTCGCTGTGGAGCGTGCGGTGTGAATCAATATGATTACAGTGGGGAGCGGAGCCTTTCACTGCTCATACATGGAGATAAAAGGTCACGTTGCTCTGTGCAGGTTGGGATTCTGTGTGCTGCAGCAGCATGAGAGCCTGGTGCCAGGAGAGGAGAGGAGAGGAGAGGGGACAGGACTCTGGGTGGCCTGATGCTCAGCTCCACAATGAGGGTGGGTCTCTGATTGGACAGTGGCTCTGGCACGCACGCACGCGCGCGCACGCACGCACGCACACGCACACGCACACGCACACGCACACGCACACGCACACGCACACGCACACGCACACGCACACGCACACGCACACACACACACACACACACACACACACACACACACACACACACACACGCGAACCCACCCACCCACCCACCAACATGATGGGGGTGTGATAACGAGGGGCATCTTTTCGCAGCCATGAGAGCAGCTTGATTTATACTGCAGCTGAGGGAGAAAAAAATAGAGCAACCCCATTCTTTACTGTCCTCCTTCTGTTCCTTTTTCTCTCACTTACAAACACACAAGCAATCTCTCTCTCGTGCTTCCGTGCATAGCAGCACCCTGGTTACGGAGACATCCAGTCTTGTTAAACAAGGCCTCAGTGTCCACACTCACAGACCAAGACCAAAAAAACACATTTGAATAAAACTATTTTCGGTGAGGACAATGCTTCAAATGGAGCCTATGCTGAAATAAACAGGCTTTCAGGGAAAGACTGAAAGAGGGGCCGCACACACTGCTTGATTCATGATCACTCTTTAGTACCGTTCACAGGGAACAGGCAGTGCCCTAGGATATGTGAATCTGTGAGACAATTCCAATTCTGGAAAATGATGTTCCTAGGTGCACGCAAACCCCACACCAACAAACAAGCTCGTGCACAGCTCTCTTGCAATAGCAGAAACTGATGGATGCATTCACTAGCAAGAGCTTATAATCAATCATATGATAAAATATTTAACATGGTCAACATGGACCAGATGCACAGACACCCCAGCTATGGCGCCTAATGAAAGGTGACTCATAAGAGGACGTCAGGGGGTTCCATGTGGGCTTTAGAACCCAGTCTCTCAGGTCTCTCAGCCTCTCAGCTCCCATGATCAGTGGGCAGGCCCAGCCTGGGTGAGTGGAGCAAAGCTGTGTCTGATGCAGACCCCCTTCTGAGAGCCTCACTACATTAAAGCCAATGGGAAGAGAGGGAGACAGATCAAGATCCACAGGCACCAGAGAGTCAATTATGAAAGAAATCAATGAAAATCATAAAGAAGCACTGAAGATCAATGGCATGGTGGAGAAGCACTGAAAAAAGCTTGGATTCAAAAGGAATCATCTAAAATGACGTGGACCATGTCCACAGGCCTAACTGAGAAATGACATAGCATAGCAGGGTAATAAGATGCATCAGGTGGTGGAAAAATTGGTTGGGCGAGAAAACATTTCCAATCTCAGCTAAATTCTAAATTCAATCTTGTTGCCAGCCCTGTTGCAAGCAATGTGGGTATAGCTGGACCCGGTGGGTAAAGGTAACCCAAGTTGAGGTGAGAACATAGTGTTTGTAAACCACCGGTTACCATCACTAACACTCACTGACTCCCTGTCCATAGTTAAACAATAGGCAAGGTTAGGGCAGTACAAATTTACACTTTTTTTTTAGGAAAGGTAAGGTAATTTCTACTGCTTGTCGAATTCTCGGGTCTAGTGGTCATCATGAGGAATCATCCATTTAGAGGCGAGCACACGACCGAAATACACTCAACATCGTAGTCATTTTGCATCCAGATGAGAAAATAACATGCACATCTGTTATTATCTGAAATGCCAGTCTTTGACTAAATCACAGCCCATCTGCAAATAGCTGGTTGGGTATGGTGCCTCCTGATTACTAGGAGAAAACCTGCTTTTTGCACAACACACATAATCAAGTTACCAAAAACTGTTTCTAAGAAACAGATTTAAGCTACATTAGCAAGCTCAAGTCAACATCAACATTGCATATTGATGTGGCTCAGGTATATATTGTCCATATGACACTGCTGTCAACATGGCAGTGTCATATTATTGCTTGTTTCATACCCATCATGTGCAACGGGGTATCGTCTAATTACAGGCCTTGATTCCTTGAGATCCGAATGATAAAACGGTTCACTAAAAGGCAGTTGTCAATGTCATCATTACTTTGAAGCACAGTAGCTTGCGAAACTTGTGTTTTAATGCGTTAGAACACGCTCTCTCTCCCCCCGAAGTCCGTTCTTTCCCTCAGGCGCATCACTTGCGCCCGTACAATTCACAATATAAACTAATTTGCATGGAAGGGTTCCCTTTACGTTGCCCTATAAAAGGGCTTGACACAGTAACCCATTATCTCATACAGCTAGGAAACACGAGAGGGATGGCATCCTTCAACCGGCAATTTTGACAAATACATGAATGCACGGATTAATAAATAAATAAATAGCCGTATACGGATACAATTTCATACAAGGGCCCAAAATGAGTCTACAAAAGTAGCCGTTTTCTCGAAACTGATTCAAATTTAAAAACACGTCACAACTAGGTATGAAGGAGCTAATGAGGTTAGACTACTTCAGTTCGAGACGCATTACACTAACGAGCCTTCATGTCTACTGTGATCCTCAAATAATAGCCTAATGTAAACGGTTGATCACAAATTAGTTTTCTTTGGCACACTAATTCGTACGAGACGCTTTCAACTATATCACTACGCTTAGCGTGGGAAAAATTAAGACGCCGTGGCGACTCCATCTGTGATTTCAGCTGTGTATGAGGACATTGGAGGAAGCTGAGCTGAGGCTTCCTTGAATCCGTGAGGTGCCGGTGCAACTGCATTTGTGCAATGGGCACACCGCTTTAAACAGCACTATGTAAGATTTGCAATAACGACGTCCGTGTTACCACAAACACATCTCCGTTGACATGTATGCATAAGCGCAAGAGGGAAAGGGAACTGGCAGTATTTTAGCGAATCAAAATCATTCCCAATAAACTGCAGGATCAGTGGCACGCAATCAGGAGGCTTAATGGTAATTCATCCAAAAGATAACACGGCATCGTGTATTACAAACAGTCAGAGGAGTCGAGTCCGACAGCATTAATATTCCTGCAGTGCCATTGGAATTTGCAGATGTTGCGTTGCCGCAGGTCTGCTGGTGCCCTCACAACCATTTTTTTACATCCTCAAAACTGTCAATCACGACCGAAAATAGACCACGAACTGTCAAAAGTGTGATTTTGAAATCCTACTCACTTTATAGAAGATCATCTTTAAAGTACCGTAGAACCCCATCGTTGTAATCCGGTGTGGTTGGTTTCCTTCACTGTAAATTGCTGAAGCTCAACTAGGTCTGCCTGGTAGGTACTCTCTGACAACGCGCACGGAGTGTACTTTCAGGTAGATCCGACACAGTCTCTGATGTGGACATGCTCGACCACGTCACCGGACGGACGTGCAAAGAGGAGAATCCTGTGCAGATAGCTACACCACGTATTCACCATATGTGGATCTGTTACAAATCAAACCCTCGCTGCCCGCTTCTCACTCGACTAACTGCCCTCAAAGGACATCGGTAGGGTAGGATATGAGGGGAAAGATGCCGACGAAAATGGGAAAGCTGCGCATTCAGGGAGACAGACAGAGGGAGAAAAAAAAAGATAGCGAAGGGGAGGGGTGGAGAGAGGCGAGAGAAGCGCAGGACCCTGCCCTCTTTGGTTCTTCTCCTACACTGGCTCACGCGCAGGGATCGGATTACATCGTCCCCGGCGGAGGAGAGTGAAATGGTGCAGTCCGAGATTTAACCGTGTGCGCAGCGCGTCCATTTCACCAGGGAAGTAGCGGCCGTACATTTATGGCGGTATTGCCGGAGAACGGTAAAGAGTTCAGTATGTTGAATGCAATTCACTTGTTGCCGTTCACTCTGTGGGGACGGCACCCCCTCTACGCCTCTCTTCCTAATCACTGAGCAGGTGGAATTCTGCACCCTAGATGGTACTGTTCACGCCATAACTGGGGCGCACTCATACATTGGAGCATATTACCATCACCACAACAAAACAAGAATAACAAACTTCAGCGTAGATTGCACCGTTACGTACACCAAAAATAATATAAATGCTGCTTTAAAGAGATATGGATCCAAGTAAAGTAAACAAATTGTGTGCTATACAAATAATGTGAGTCTCGGGTGCAGATCTGTAAGGATGGTGCCAATCACTGACATAAAAGTAGATGCTAGCAGACATGAATAGACTTCAAATGATGGTTTCAGTTCAAAATCATAACTAAATAGCCAGTTAGATAAACACCACAACAATCATTCTGGGCTCTTTTTGTATGGTTTATGGTGCCACAAATCAATATTTTGTGCCTTTGTCACAGTTATTTGCTTATCAGAGTACAAACCTGTTGTGACCAGTAGCTCAGACCACCTCATTCAAATACAGCCCACAAAGGAAAACAAAAACAAAAGCACTGTACAAAGAGAGCTCTTTGTTTACTTTGATCAGTTTGGACAAAGGGGAATGGGGGGCCTTGCAGCATTGTGCATGAGCACACCTGCAATTGAGTGAAAACCACCAGCCGTCCTTCGGCTTACCCGACACGTTCAGACATTTCCAGGGGAAAGGGATTGGAGACAGCCGCTCAGGGAATATGTTATTTTCATAAATAGAAAATGGATACAGCAATGATTTGAGAACCAAAGAGGCAACCTTCAATAAACAGTCAGAAACAAAAAATATGACACTACAAAATGCAGCCATTCCAGATTTTTTAAATATATTATTTCTGGCTGACTGTAATGGCCTGTCTTCAGCAGTTCCGTCAAAGCTGATCTTAATTCAAATAAAAATGTGTCCATGACTTTGTGACGGTTACACAACAATAGAAGTATTCTGCCATTTTGTACTACACATTCCAAAACTAATCACAAACAGTTTCCCAGCATTTTTAAACCACTAACAGCAGTGCATTTTGGCTGTGAGCATCAAAAGGATTTGGGCATGCAAGGACTTCTAATTCCCAACATAACAACAGGCAGCATCAGGACAGATGTCCTACAGGGTTGTGGGATGCTCTGCTAAAGCAAAGACAACAGTTGCATAATTTATCTCCTGTGCTCAAACACTTCCAGTCAGGAAGTATTTCTACTCTGCACTGTTCAGCACTGGCAAGCCTGAGTGTCTTGACACGAAACAGCATAAAATGGCTGCCCACTCTTTGCCACAGTCTTTTCCCTCTGAGGGGCAGCAGTGCGGTGTGAGTTACTGAGGAGTGGCATTGGGCGAAACAAAATTGCGCCTGTCAGAAGTTCGCCGGCCATTCCTTGACAAATGGCTGAGCAAACCTCTCCATCTGCCAAAAGCACTCCAGACCAGAGAGTCTTCAATCTGTGGAAATGAACCTGGGGGAGGGTGGGCGCACACTGGCTGCAATAAGATGTTCAGATGTGAGATGACCGTCAAGCCTTGGAAAGACATTTTCAGAGACGGACCTGACTGATCAGGTGGAGCTCAAATCAATTGTTTTGTTTTCTTTAATAGTTGTTTGTAAGAAAGTCTACACAGCTTCTTGGATGCCTTTAGCTTCTTCTCTGTATAGAAAATTAATTTAAAAAAAACAGTCCAGATTCTAAAAACATTGCTATTCAAGTGAACAGCAGTACTTTTTGTAAGATGACATCTGACATTCTCTGTGATCAATTGGTGGGTATTAGTGGCTCCAGACGGACCGACCGAGGACTTGAACTTGGGCTCCATACTCCCATCTCCATGACGCCTGCATGTAGTGAGTGTATTAAGGTTGTGAGAAGCTTTTGCAGGCCCCATAGTTTTGTGTACAGACACCTCTCCCTCCCAAACTCCTGCTCAGAACAGAGGCCCTAAACTTTACACAGCAGATAGGAATGTGAGGCATGTGAGTAGAGGGACCGGCGCTGCTTTTTGAAAAGCCCCCCCCCCCCCGCCCAGACACTTCTTTTGTGGGAAGCCTTCTGCTCCATGGTTGTGAATTAACAAGTTCCCGGCTGACAAGCTTCCCCAAACCCCTCAGAGCCAGGACACAAGGCTCCCCTTAAAACAGGTGTCTCTTCAAGGAAGGACTCATTTCATACCAGCTTATATATTTTTTTCCACTACTGCTGAAATGACAGAGGAGCTTGTCAAACTGACAGGGGCTTGCCTGTGATATGATGGATGGCCTGCAACTGTTGTGTGTTGTGGCGTGGCACTAATGAGATTGCCTTTGAGAGGGGGAAAACGTGCAGTGTTCCCTTGTGTAAGACCTCATGTTCACAGCTACACAAGGCTCATTTCGGCAGATTGAGTCAAGAGAAAACCCTCCAAACATGTTTGACATAAAGCTGTTCAATCTGCGATGAAAGCCCCTTTCAAGAGAAAATTGATGATTTCAAAGAAAATGATCACTCCTTTTCATTTCCCATTAATATTATAAAAGCCTAAATTACTCAGCCCTTTCACATCATTGCAGCTGAAATCAAAAAGGACATGCCAAGGGGTTTCAGAAACATGACAGATGTGAGCGCGCGGAAAGGCCTCGGCCAACATGCCACAAGCAAGTGATCTTGAACTGAATAGTGGCCCAACATGGGGCACTGAACTCGAAGAAGGGAATTCCTCGGAGCCAGTGAGGCATTTCTAAATCCGGCCTCGTCATTGTCTCGTCGCCAAGACAAAGATGGCGGAGCACCGTGGCCTTTTGATACATGAATGGCCGACGAGCGGGTGAAGCATGGCGCTCCGCATTCCAATCCGGCAGATGACATTCACCTTAATGAATGCACCCGCGGACCGCAGACGCCCCGAGGCACAAAGATGCCATCTGCTCACACGCGGTCCCGATTAACACTCGGAATTCACCCCTCTTTTCCACAATAACTCAGATGGCAGTTGGCAATCTGCATCACTACTCGGAGGGCAGAGAACAGTATTGGGACCTGGTGCCTTTGAAACGTTGCATGGTCTCTTTGGTGCCTTTGAAACGTTGCATGGTCTCATTGGTGCCTTTGAAACGTTGCATGGTCTCTTTTCGAGGGCAGGCACAAATGGGGCAACCTAAGCCAACTCATCGGTCATGTTATCAAAACAACCAAAAAAAGAGAGTGAAATGTACTGATTAGTTTTTCTTATTATTATTTTTTTTTTTACAGAATACAATACGTGAAATCACTTGGCTGATTGAAGGAGTTTATAAGAGGGAGAGCCACAGGCTCTTCGTCCAGAACAAATGAGCCATTAAACACCACAGGCTAGTGCTTTCACAGACACATTTAAGAGAGAAGCAGAGAGAAAGTCTCAAATTGCCTGTGTATTAAGGTAGTCGATTTTTTTTATGGTTTAGGAAATAATGGACACCCAGCGTATCTTACTATCAAACCAACGATTGGACCAACTGTCTTATCTCACTATCAAACCAACGATTGGACCAACTGTCTTTCACTTCTTAATGCTCCAAGTTCCATTTAGTGTAGGTTTGTAGGGTCTGTGGGGACAATGCATCACTGAACTGAACACAATTGCACTCCCACACTAATCCAAACATGATAAAGCTGTAATAAGCCACAAAACTAATTCTGGCATTTATTTGTTGCTCACTGCAGCTGAATTTAATTAGGAGATGTTTTATATCTCTGCGTAGAGTCTGGGAAGGTCACATTTTATGACAACACTGGGAAGCTCTTTCATCTCCACAGAATATCACCATGGCCTCCCTTCACTGAAGCAGCTGACTAAGTCTGAAATGACAATAAATGGGGCAGATATGACAATTCCTTACCATATTATATTTAACAGAGCAGTAGGCTGATACATGTTGTTGCTCACCGCTGACTGGCAATTAGAGAGAAAACAGTACTAGGCCACTGAATCCACAAACTTAACAATCCATAAAAGAGTGGGCTGGGAGGTTCAAGGCCTCAGGAGCACAGTGCTGCACTGACATCAGGGGCCTCAGGAGCACAGTGCTGCACTGACATCAGGGGCCTCAGGAGCACAGTGCTGCACTGACATCAGGGACCCCAAGATCTCAGGAGCACAGTGCTGCACTGACATCAGGGGCCTCAGGAGCACAGTGCTGCACTGACATCAGGGGCCTCAGGAGCACAGTGCTGCACTGACATCAGGGACCCCAAGACCTCAGGAGCACAGTGCTGCACTGACATCAGGGACCCCAAGACCTCAGGAGCACTGTGCTGCACTGACATCAGGGGCCTCAGGAGCACAGTGCTGCACTGACATCAGGGACCCCAAGGCCTCTGTCCTGGGCAAAGATGGGAGTTCTAGGGTCTGTGGTTTTTTTATACTCCTGCCGAGGAAACAACAAAAGGTGAACGACCTCCAGCGAGCCAAACAAATGCAATCTGTGCGCAGGGAGCAGGTGAAAGACAGAATCTGAAAGAGGGTCAAAGTGTCTCCCCTTTCCCAACCCTCTGCCACGCTATGAGAGGCTATTTCCTTCAAAAGCACAGAGACCTTTACAGGGACAAATTCAGAGGAATACACGCCTGCCCCCGTGCCTTTATGCATTTCACCCGGAGCGATTTCTGAACCATAAAGATTCAACCATCAAGGATAGACGAAAGGAAAGTCCCAGAGGAAGTTAAACGCCGGGCATGCTACAGAGTAAACAGCCGGATCGGTGAGACCAATCAGGTCAGCCTTGATGCCAGCATTACCAAAGGGGCCAATTTAATCAACACCAACATTAAACGTGTTATTAAAATGCTGGGCGAAGTTGCAATGAAAAATACTTAATTGTAAAAATCCATCATCTCTCATTATTCTAGTATGAGGCTAAATCACAAGAGGATATGGCCTGACAAGGTTAGCCTTGGTCAGTGATAAAATTGCTCAGAAACACACAAACTCTTTCAATTATCTTAAATCTATACAGCAGGTTTACAGCACAACACATGGGTTGGGATTTGAATGTGCTTATTTTCTGCTGAAAGCAGCTGTTAGATTATTGTATGTCGTCTGACCCCAGATCAGGGGCAGGTGATTAACCCCTGATAGCCGTTCACATAACCTACAGCCCTACAGACCAAACTCTCCTTACACAGCAGTACTCCCAGGGCAGTCATGCATGAAAAACATCTGTGCGCTTTCAACTCTCTTGCCTCTGGCTCAAAAGGCAAGAGCGTAGTAGGAATGGCTATCATTACCAATCACTCCCATTACAGATGTCTTTGAGCTGGATGTGCTGACTCAGGACGTCCATGTGAGCCGCGTGTAAGAACGGCTGAGTGCTCACATCTCCATCTTGAGACGAGAGAGAGAGAGAGAGAGAGAGAGGTAGATGGTGCCACCATGGCAGGGCCGGTCGTTTCCTCCCGGTTGAGGCCAATCTTATTATGCGCTGACCTTTCCCGCTGCGTTTCAGTGACGCACTTCGCTGAGTGGCTGCTCCGTCGCGTTCGGAATGCGGGACCGCAGCGCACACAGGCGCCCACACACTCACGCTCAGCAGAAGACGAGCGCCACACTCCGTTAAAAATAGCCTCAAATTACAGCCCCGCTGCTCCGCTAACAATACAGTAATATGCATTCTCATGGATGTGGGGGCAGATGAGGGGAGGGAAGGAGGCGCTGGGAGGCTGGAGACAGAGGGTCGCTGGGCAACACAGGGGATTAGAGGACAACTCTGTTCCTCTCGGAGACAGGTCTCCCAGAAATATGATGAAAAAGAAAGCAAGCCTTCGTGCTAACCACCAAAATTACACTGCTTATTATACACTTCTGCTGTTCTTTTCTGGTCTTTCTGAATTTGCAAAACAACGTAAAAACACAGACCCTACACTTTCACCGTCTTCCGCATTCTGTGACATGCAATGAAATCTCCAAGGATATGAGGTCCTGTGAGACCCTGTGGTGGATCTGGAGTGCATCGGGAGACAGTTGGTTGGGATGAGATGAGGACAGATGAGGGTGTGCTTTAGTTTAGTGTTCTCGGAGACGAGTTCAGATGGGAGTTGGAAAAGTAATTTGGTGGAAAGGGAATATCCAGTCGCCTTTTCCCCCCCCCTTTACTGACTCCCTGCTCCTTTTCTCCTTTAGATTGGACTATGATCCATGGAGGGGGGGGCAGGTGAGCTTGACGGATGTTCTAAGGTACAGGAAATGGAGGTGGCTATCCTCACCGCTTGGCTGGGTGCTGTGTGCCGGCGTGGACATTTGGAACACAGGATGTTGATCAATTCTCCCACACAGGGATGAGCAATCTCTTCTCCAGTAGTCAGTAAGAGTAGAGGATGGTTGGAATGTCTGAGCACTGTGTTTTTGAATGAACATATAATGGGAATGAGGGAGGCCCTTTCAATAAAAACTGGATTATCTTAGTGATGCTAGAGATCAGGGGGGTATTTTTGGGGTTATTTAGTGTTCATTCTAGTCACACTGATTCTTCTCATAGTCGTTCCTGAACTCCAGGAAGTGTAGCTTTTTTGGCCTTAATTTGACATTGGGTATTTAAAAGATAATATGCATGTCTGGTGTGGTGTCACAATCATTTGAGCGCAGTGAACAGACATGAACACACCATGAGTACCCATGAAACAAACAACTCAAGAGGGACCAAAAACAGAGAAAAAGAACATAAATCCTATTTGGTCGTCAATGGTAGCTGATGTAACCCAACAGCAATGAAATCGATGTATGTTTTATAAGACGCAATAACAAGCTCAAAAACTCCCTCTGTGTGTGTGTGTGTGTGTGTGTGTGTGTGTGTGTGTGTGTGTGTGTGTGTGTATACACACATGCGTTTGGATTTCCCCCATCCGTCCACACTCTTGTATTCCCAATTGTTTGGTTGTTGAAACACGTGCTCAGAGAGCAGCACCTTGCTGCCTTCCTGCATGGGTGCACCAGTTGCAGTTTTAAATGCTCTCCAGGGACCACACCCGCCCTCCTGCCTCTTCAAGTTCACTTCAGTGCAAGCCTAACACACAGTTCATATAGGTTGCCTTGGCAGTGACACACCTATGGTCCATCCTCAGCCCTGAACCTTGTTCCAATCCGTATGCATCAGCTAGGCTTGCAGCTAGGATTTTAAGAATTTATTTGACTGGACACATTTAAAACTCACTGGTCAACTTTCAATAACAGTCTGTTACAAACATAAATATAACGTACACCTAGGTTGACGAAAAAGAATGACACCGACTTCAAGTCATTTTGACTATTTAATGAACAGTAACGATTAGGCTAAGGAAAACGAACAGTAACGATAGAGTGAAACATTAGCAGCTAAAATGTAGGCATCAAATGTAGCCTCTAAGCTACTGCGTAACATTTTATGTTCTCCTTTATTTCATTGCAAAGTCCTCGGCTGCTGACTTCAAATCAAACACGTCAAATGTGTCTTTGCAGCTTGCGATGTGCATCAGCTGCGTCACTCTCTCCTCCACCAGGCAACTTCACAGCACCGCCTTGATTCCATCCTGCAGAGTGAAGCCCCTCTCTGCTGGCACGCTCCACACGGGCAGAACACAGGCAATTTTAGCCAGTGTAGCCCAGTGGAGGTACAGCTCACTGAACTCATAAATAAGCACTTTGCAACTGGTTTGGGAAAGTTACACCCCCATAACCCTGGAGCGCCGTCACCAGTGCCACTACATCTCGACATGCACGCTTGGCATCAATGAGAGGGGCGGCTGCTAAAGGAGAAGTCACACCCTTTTTGGGGGAAAAGTACTGTAGGCTGTTTTGCTGTAAAAACTCAACTGTCCTGTTTAGATATAGCCTATGTATGAGCAATATCAGCAGATATTTAAAAAGGTTTTTAAATCGATTGTTTTTTAATCAATTTTACCAGGCAAAAAGCAGCAATTAGTGGCTAATGGAAACTCTGGTGTGCATATAACACTCTACAGACAACTGAAATCACTGTAATTGAGTACACACAGGCCAAATGAAAAGAGGAATTAATCTGGAGAGAAGCAGCCTTGGACTCCCTTCAAGGGTACAAACAGACAAATCGTAAGTGCAACCTCTTCCACTTGGTTACGTGTCAAGCCTCAGGGCTGGTGAAGCCGGCTAGGAAAAACAGCCCAGAGCAAAATTACTCCCCCCTCAACGAGATGCCGAGGTAGCCCATGTTGGGAGAACCCTGTCATAAACAGGTCATTAACAGGCCTCATCATAACCCCAGGGAGACATGGTGTGTGGAGGACACTTAACCTTTGTGTTCTGTGCTTAGCCACTCTGGTCTGGAGGCCTGGCCCACACGCCCAAGGCATGCAGAATCAGCGCCATGGACACGGGCCCCTTCAGGCTTGCCCAGGGCAGGCGAAAGTTTCACACTACAGCCCAGAGTCCTTCACCGTGTTTTGCTAGTCAACAAGTTTGACCTGGCCTGAAAACAACAACTTTCACTCATTCACTCCATAGTCCACAGTATTTCTCAAGCCAACTCCTACATGAATTATACATTCTCAACATTGCCATTGCATCACAAAATTGATTATATAAACCTTTCTGTAACAGTCCAAAGCATGTACATCTCTCTCACTCTCCTAGCACCTGGAGAGGGAAGAAGAAATGAAGTGATGAGCTGGATACAGGCTGGGTAGTGTCTTAGGGGAGGAGAGCAGATGGACTGATACCGGTTTCATTAAAGAGCTGCGACGTCCATCAGGCACAAACCCCATTCATTCTCTGGGTCACTCCTTTGCATGGCTGCTGCAGGGATGCCCGACCTGACTGCATGATATATATATATATATGCTAGGGCTGCATAAAACAGGGAGGAAGAGAGGATGACACTACAGGAGCAGAGGAGTGGAAAATAATAGGGTGGAATAAAGAGAAAGGAGACGCTGTAAAATGAGAGGACGAGAACGGGAGTGCAAGAGTGCTGACACGTCAGTCAAGCCAGAAACGATCCCTGCTGGCAGGAGAGAGAGAGAGAGAGAGAGAGAGAGAGAGAGAGAGAGAGAGAGAGAGAGAGAGAGAGAGGAGTAGTGCATTCTATTATAATATCACTGCTTTGAGTGGGTGTGGAAAGTATGAGAGGGATGGACAAAGAAAGTGTGTCTGTCTGTGTGGGAGACAGACAGAACTAGATAAGAAGGCAAAGTGGAGGGAGAGAGATAAAAACAGGGAACATCCGTGTTCAGGATGGCTAAAACTGACTGCCTGTGGGGGCTGAACCTGAAGCCTTCAGCTCCCCTGCAAGCACAGAGCCAAGCAGCCTGAGTGTGCAGAGGCCGACGGACTATGTTCTGCTTGCCTAATTTGGGGAGGTAAACATGCAGACTCCCCGGGATATGGGAACCAGCTGGAGGAATGTGATGAAGACAGTCCTTGCAGTGATGGAGTGCTCAACTGTGGGAGGGGGGACCATACTGAAGACTGAAGGGTGGGGTGGGGGGAACCATAAGAACCTACTATATTGACATACACACACACACACACACACACACACACACACACACACACACACACACACACAGTATGGTTAATATCCGATTTGGACAGCTTGATCCAAGTGAGCGAGCAGCAGGGGGTCTGGGGGGGGAAGTCCCATCATATTGCGAGGGCCTCTGGATGCAGTGCAGGGTTAACCTCCACCTAGAAGCAGGGACCTCACATGTGTATGTGTGTGTGTGTGTGTGTGTGTGTGTGTGTGTGTGTGGACAAGAGAACAAGGACATCCGGCACAGGAAACAAGCACTCGACACTCGAGCAGGAACCCTGTGCCATGAACATATATGCTCTTCTTTTCAGGAAGTTCGTTAAAAGGCTTTTTATTATATGAACAGCTTGATAAACATGGTAGCCAAAAAAAAGTTTCCAAAGTTTTAACACAGTTTTCAGTTGGGTGGAGAGGTTGATCATCAGCGCCAAGGACAACAAGAAGCAGAATCTACACGAACACTCCCCCAACTGCATTATTCAACAGGGCAATCTAGCAGTCATCAATTATACATAGATGAAAGTGGAAGTAGGAAGTTAAGAGCTCATGTATAGTTGAAGAGCTGTGGGGTGGGGTGTGACGTGCCACCTGCTTTCTAAACGGATGTCCTTAGGGACACGTGGGCTTGTACCCACTTCAGCACACATCACTTCACCTGAGCACACCCGCTCTCTCCACCACACACACACACACACACACCCGCTCTCTCCACTCCACACCACACCACACCACACACACACACACACACACACACACTCTCTCCACCACACACACCCACACACACCCCCCCGCTCTCTCCACCACACATACACACCCGCTCTCTCCACCACACACACACACACACACACACACACACCCGCTCTCTCCACCACACACACACACACACACACACACACCCACCCGCTCTCTCCACCACACACACACACACACACACACGTCCAAAAACACAATTTGCACAAGGCGTTTTAGAGACTGACATGAAATCGTTTGGCCATTTCTATACCCAAGATAGACCCTTATTTTTCCTTTGATAGTGGTGCCCCTGAGCCTTAGTTCCAAGAGGGTCATTATTCTCTGAAGAGGCCCGTGTGAAACTTCATTTCTCCCTCATGGACATGCTGTTGAATAAGTGACCAGAGAACTGCACTGTTCATTTCGCAGTAGACAGGTGCAAAAGACAAAATAGGAACAGAAAAGCAAAAAGTAGTCGCTCCGAAAAAGCCCCACAATTGCTGGGAGATAATGAAATGCTCACACTGTTGTAAGGGCGCTATTTTGTTCCCTACTCTTCAAAAAAACGTGCCTAGACTGAAAACGCTCTGGTTTCTCTCAATCACCTGTCAGTCTTTCAGATTCCCAACTGCTCTTATCTGTTAAGCCTAATTCTCCATTTTAAAGGTCAAGGACTCTGTATTGACTACTAAGCACGACAAAATGCCGTGTCGCAGCCATTCCAAATGTGCCATTCCACTCTGGAAATGTCAGGTTTGGGAGTAATGGCTGGAACCACGTGTTTGATCTCGCCACCAAGAACTGCAAAATGTAGATTCATATGTCACCAGAGGACATAAAGGTTGTTCACATTATAATCCCACCCGTACAAATACCTTTTGATACCCGTACGTGTCTTTGTGATGTTCCACCTGGTGCACTCTTTCCGACTGTTGAGAAAGATTCATATCATTACGTGCTGCTCCACCACACAAAGTGCCTTAGGAACTTGGAAACTTTGCATACTTCTCCAAAGCAAGAACCTGGGTTCTACATGAACTGTTGATCATTAGTCAAAGAGGAGTTTGACAAAATAACAGAAAATGCCTGTGTGCTATCTTTAAAACTGGCAGCAGATCGCAGGACAAAACTACAACAAACCAACGGAGGACACTGACGAGATGCTGAACACACATCAGGGGTTTTGCAAAGCCATGCTGGCCATAGTTTAAAAGAAAGGCAATAGTAAACGACTATGACAAAAACAAGTAAATGTTCAATGAATGAATTTGTCCATTCACACAAAACAAGTGAAATCAACCCGTTGCTACTGACTGACATGTGTTGCCTTGGTGCACCAACCGGGTCCAGGCTGCTCTATAAATAAGCCACTCTGGGCTTTCTAATGATACTCCACGTCACTGTATATTAACACGGTGGGGAGCCTGGGCTACTGCTGGGGACCCGTCTGCTGTGCAGCTCACAGCTGATATTGCACCATTTTGGTTTGGGTTTTGTTTAGTAACTTTCTGCGGCTTTCAGCTTTTTTATAAGCCTGGGGTAGCCATGGGGACATGCCTCATCGCTGAATACGCTCAAGTCAGGGCCAGATTTAGCAGTGACCTCTGCAGAGAGATTGCAGGGTGGGGAGAGGAGGTGGAGAGAGAGAGAGAGAGAGAGAGAGAGAGAGGGGAGAGAGAGAGAGAGAGATCGAGAGAGAGAGAGGGGGAGGGAGAGAGAGCAAGATCGAGAGAGAGAGAGAGAGGGGGAGGGAGAGAGAGAGAGATCGAGAGAGAGAGAGAGAGAGAGAGAGAGGGGAGAGAGAGAGAGAGAGAGAGAGAGCGAAAGAGAGATCCCTGTGGTGGCTCAGTCCTGGCATAGGTACATGTGACTCTGCACAGATGCATCCCTGCTTGTGGTGGAGTCTGTGAGCACTGGTGCACAGGTCATTCCCAGAGGGAAGGAGGAAATGAGATGCTGATCACACAGTTTTCAAATAAGGCCACCTCTCGCACGCATTAGTGAAGCCACAGCATATGGACATATCTCTCATGGCCTCTGCGTCATGGACTATATGACAGTTTCTTACACACTGAAGATGAGTTCACTATCTGCTTTGCCCTGGCTGCAGTTATATGGAATCAGAAATAGGCATGACATTGGACTTGGGAATCATGCAAAAGAATTGCGAATGGTAATAACTGAGTTCAGGCCTTGTGCTAAATCTCATCACTCTAATTAGACACTAGCTCTGCAGGTGTTAATCATTTGAATCCAGGCAGAGCAAAATCTCAGTATACTTGGCAAGTAATCAAGAAAGCTGATAATGAGAACTAAAAGGACAAGTGTGTAAACAACCAAAAAAAAGAACTCAACTGTTTTTGTTTGTTTCAGTAGAGAAAGAAATCCAGGCGTGTCTACACTCAAACCCAGTGACTAAGGCAAAACCAGGCTCTGACTCACGGGAAACACACTCACTCCCACAAGGACAAACCCTCCCTGCACCTCCTCTCCATGTAGGAGCAGTATTCCAGGCCTCCATGTCTTCACCTTAGTCATTCTAAACTACAGGGCTGAACCATACGGAGATCAACATTCCAGTCCTCAGACACATTATAAATACAGGCGCCAGTGTTTTAGGATAATTTCCTACCGACAGTAGCTTTTTCCTCCCTCCCCCCGCAGCATGGGGAGAGAGAGAGATGAACACCCTTTCTGCACCTTGTGCGCCAGCTGGCCATGTTCCTCAGTAAATGAGATACAGGGAGCCCAGGCGCACCGTGAGGCTGGAATGGCTTCCCAAAAATAGACATTCCTCAGCAGACTGCTAGTCTTGTGTGCAGGCCACAACGCCAGGCCATGTTCTGAGGGAGCACTCTGTGGTTTCCTCCCGGTAGCCACACCATCCTTCACAGGCAGCGTGGGCCTTCAGGGGGCGAGTCAGGTGGAAAGGGTGAAGAGAGGGAGAGAGAGAGAGAGAGAGAGAGAGAGAGAGAGAGAGAGAGAGAAAGAAATGGAAAGGGAGAGAGACAGAGAAAGAGAGAGAGAGAGAGAGAGAGAGAGAGAGAAAGAAATGGAAAGGGAGAGAGACAGAGAAAGAGAGAGAGAGAGAGAGAGAGAGAGAGAGAGAGAGAGAGAGAAACAAGAGAGAAGGGTAACAACTCAAAACATTATAGCCATAGAACTGTAGGTCTTCATCACTTTCACTTTCCTGAAGCTCAATGTTTTAGCCTTGACAGTTAAAACAGTTAGTCTGTGTAAGCGGTCCTCACACAGTATAAATACAGCCCCAGAAAACATCCTCACAGAAGCTACCGGGAGCGATTGCTTTCTATTGCAGCAAATCACTGAGGCCCATCCCAGTTTCATCAGGAGCCACACAGATTGCTACCAAGTCCCACAGCAATCAAAGCCAGAATGCTTCGCTCAGGCCCTTCAGATAAAGCACCGGTGTATCAGTCAGCCTTGACCGACTCCTCCACGGGGGCATGCCACATGATCTCACAAAGAGCGCCCCCATAACACACCCTGTGATTGGCTGTGCAGCTCCAGCTCTGGAGCCCATTGGCCAGGTTCAGGGGGGTTGCTGGAGCAGCGCCTGAGCTGGGGGTCTGAGTTGTTGTCTCTGGAGCCCAGAGTAGGGGCCAGCTGTATGGAAATTAGACCCACAAGCTGCACTGTCACACAAGGACCGCCCTGGCAGGACTTGGAACAAGGACCCCCTCTTAGTAGACTGCTCGAGGCATGAACCTGGCAGATTAGCCATTCAGGAAGCAAACAAGGCCTCTGCATAGACAACCCCTCCGCCCCTGAACACAACAAAACCAGGGGGGTGGACTGAGACGCACACGCTAGAGTAGGAAAAGCACATGCCTGGAGAACAGCAGGATTCTTCTTTCTGAAGAGAGTTTGTGTAAGAGAGCTGCTGCTGGCCAACTTAAGCCTTTTTTACTCCACAACCACATACACACACCCACCCACCCACAGAAACACTAGGGACAATAATAGTGAAAGTTCGTCTCACACCTCTCACTAGCATCTCTTTCCCTGATGGCAGAGCGAATCTCGGGCTCTGGGAGGTCAGAGCTAGAAGCCACAGCGGTCTAGGGTGGAGGCTGAGAGGTGATTTGAGATTTGACTTTGGCATGTGTGGAAGTTGTGTCCCTGTGTGATCCCTGTGTGATCCCTGCTCAGGCACACGATGCTGGGTGAAAGGGTGGCAATACAAGCGCGGAGACCTCTATCTACCACCCCATCTTTGAATGGTTGCCTGGAAACACTGCAAGGTCTTGCTGGGCAGTGAGTGAGTGAGTGAGTGAGTGAGTGAGTGAGTGAGTGAGTGAGTGAGTGAGTGAGTGAGTGAGTGAGTGAGTGGCGCTGATGCTTCAGAAGAAGACAAGTGTCTATGGTTAGATCCACCATGGATGGCCCCCAGATCAATATCACATCCACATATCTCTCTTTCTAGCCATATTCAACCGGTGTTATTTGGGAAAGCCACATGTATGTGGCTAAAGAAGTACGGTGAATGAAAATCCAGGCCAGGTGAGGTGAAAGATAAAAACACAAACTATGTATTTTTCAAACACTCTTTGTTGCCAGTGTCCTAAATGCTCCTAAATCTGTGTGCCGCTTCTCAGTGCGATGATGTGTTAAGTCACAGTCTCCATCATGGAAATACAACAGTCACCATGGACTACAGACTTCGTACAGACTTTATTTCAAGTCCGCCATCTGTCTCTGATACAGTACGTACTGATGCGAGCTGTTTGCTATTCAGGAACTGCAGCCATGAGGCGACTTGAGCGTTAGCTACCAGCCATCCGGCCACTTCAAGGAGTGCTCAGATAACGCTCAGGCAGGCAGGCAGCAGGGAAGAAGATGGCAACTTCGTCCAGGACAGAGAGCATGGGAACAATACCAGACAAACCACAGGTAATACACATATGGCAGAAAGAGAACCGATGGCCCCCGTCAACAAAAACAAACAACATTAAAGAGAAATAGCAACTTCCACAAAGCTGACCGAGGCACTCCAGAATATATCTCATCCGTGACAACTTCCATGTACCTCAAACACTGACATTCGTGGAAGGTGACCTCACAGGCTCAGAGGGGGAAAGGAATTTCCCTTAGAGCTGGGGGCCTTCTGTAAGGTCGACCCGTGGAGGAGAACAGGGACATTGGGTACAAATGATCATCAACCTTAAGACAGCTGAATGTCTGCCTGTCCTTTTTCACTCTCTCATGTACACAAAAGACATTGCCAGGTCTTTCTTCTCTCACTCATTAACACCTCCGGCAGGGGAGCGTGGTGGCGTTGAGGGGGAGGACTCAGTGGGAATCACAAGGACAAAATTATTCCCCATCTCTTCAGAAAATAAATTGCTGAGACAATCAAAAAGCCAGCCATGCGAGCACACTCACTTTCAGTTTCTGTGCGGAGTATGACTCAGAGCTAACGTTTGCCTGGCCTCTGATTTCTAATGAGTGTGCGGGAGATGGAGCGCAGGGGCGCTGCCTCTCTTTTAGCCTCTGATTTCTAATGAGTGTGCGGGAGATGAGGCGCTGCCCCCTCTTTTAGCCTCTGATTTCTAATGAGTGTGCGGGAGACGGAGCGCAGGGGCGCTGCCTCTCTTTTAGCCTCTGATTTCTAATGAGTGTGCGGGAGATGAGGCGCTGCCTCTCTTTTAGCCTCTGATTTCTAATGAGTCTGCGGGAGACGGAGCGCAGGGGCGCTGCCTCTCTTTTAGTCTCTGATTTCTAATGAGTCTGCAGGAGAGGTAGCGCAGGGGCGCTGCCTCTCTTTTAGCCGTCCGTCAGAGGGCCCTCAGAAGCCCAGCCATTCAGAGGCGTCTTTATAGAACCCAGAGGCTCTGGGGGTCCGGGCGGAAACCCCAGTTTTAATTAAAACGCACCCCTAATCTCCTGCAGCCGCGGCTAAATTCTTTATGCACCGCACTCTTTTCAGAAGTCCAGTGTATATTTATTAGTCTCTCTTTGAGCTGGCGGAAGAAGCTTCATTTATTTGGCTTCCCAGGCTGACCCGAGTGATGAGTGCACGCTCTCGCTCATGGGGCATAGCAAAGACCAATCAGAGATTAAACAGCTTCTGGAAGGGGGGGGGGGGGGATGTGTGGTGCCTTTAAAGCCAAAGTAGAAGAAAAGAATGTCACAGGACTACCACTGTGATGCAGACTATCTTCCCCTAGGGTTATGACAACCTTTGTGGAGGTATAAACTGTTTACAAGGATGCCCCAAAATCCTTACTATCTGATGAAATAATACTGTTGCTGTCTAGTCTGACTGGCACTAGAAACTAACCCCCCCCCCCCCCCCCTTTCCTGGCATCACTCCTCTAGCTTTCCTTTCCAGAGGGCACCCCCAAAAGAGTTCATCTGTGGAACATTCCAGACACCTGTGCTTGATTTGGGGAGTGCTTTCGCTCTGGGTCTGTTTACTCCTCTTGTGGTGTGTTTGTTTGTGTGTGATCGCTTCCTGTTTACGCTGCCAGGCTAAGATGGCGAGATTGCAGCGGCTGCCTTCCTCTCCAGCCCCCTTTCCCATCTGAAGAGCCCCCCCAGCCCCCCCGCCCAACACGCTGCTCCACCACCACCCACCCAGAGAGCACAAATTCATCAAAAGGAATTACACCGGTGTGTCTTGCGTTTGTCAGTTTCGAAGAGTACAGGTTCTACGCGCAGCAGTGACAGGGGACCTACTAATACTGACGTAGCGTCTCTGGAGCCGAGGCCGGTTGTTGCTGCCTCAGTCCTTCTGCCTGCTGTGCTGTGCTGTGCTGTGGTGTGGTGCTGGGATACACAGCACAAGGGCTCAGGGGAGGCCCTGGAAGCGCCCTGCAGCTGTTTACACTAACATAACAGAGCAGTCCTGCTCTCAGAAACACAACAGAGAGGAGGAGGCACAGCCACTCACACACGGCCAGCAGAGCACCTCCGTAAACATCACTCAAGTGGCACTCTGCTCCACAAAACTCTAGCTCTTCAGCCATCACAGACAGGAGATGGAATTGGCAAAAAACTAAAATACAACATTTCATAGGGCCCTAAGTTTGCACCATGTACAACTGAATATACTATATACTATGTAAAACTGATAATGAATTAACTTGGGGAGGACCATAGCACTCAATTAGATGTGATCAATGAGGTTGGCTTCGGGTGAATGTCTGACACACACACAAGAGAACCCTCTATACTGCCTGCAGCCTTGCGGCCTTCTGCAGGGCATGTCAAATGAAAGACCACGTCAACCCAGATCAATATCTCTGGTCACTGATACCCAAGGAGCACAAACCTGAAGGAGGACTGTACTATCACCTTATTAAAAATGAACGCACTTGGCAGCAGCAGCAGTGATTCATTGCTTCCTGTCAAACAGGCGGCCATCATTACCTACAGCTCCTGCTACCGCATCCAGTGACTGCACACCAACCCACAAAGAGTAATACATTAGGGGGCTAATGAGGGAATGTGGGGACAGTGTGTGAGTGTGTGTGTGTGTGTGTGTGTGTGTGTGTGTGTGTGTGTGTGTGTGTGTGTGTGTGTGTGTGTGTGTACATGTCAATGACAATCCGGTCATCACATCATCAGACTGCCGCCCATGGGAGTGGGATGAGATGAGCATCTGCACTGTGTTTGGGACGTTTCTAAATAAATCACACTTAGCAGACATGCCCTGCCCTCCCTCCCTCTGCTCCTCATCAGGACACATTTCCCTCACATAGCCTGCGCCGACCGACCGAGGAACAACATCCCACTGCCTCTGGCCTGCCGGCCAAACAGCCTGTCTGGAAGCTCCAGTAATCCCACAGCTGTGGGTGGCTGAATCCCTGTCTGGAGAGGAAAGGCTGGCAGACACGCATCGATTTTTTATTTAGTTTTTTAATTATTTAGGGAAGTCTGACACACTCCCAGCGTCCTCTAAGGAGGTGTAGATATTGATCTCCACCCCACATCGCCGTTAGCGGGTCATACGTTGATAATCAGAGCCACGATTTCTGCTGGGGATTATGTAATGGAAAGTGAGCCGAATAAACCAAACTTTGAACAGCAGTTCATACAAGCACGAAGACTAGAAAAGCTCTATAAAACCAGGAAGCAATGCTAGCTATTAGCAAAGATAAGGTTCATTTTTATGCATGGCTGCTCATCTACCTTACCAGGCAGACACCATTCATCTTTACCTGCTGATTTAATTGGTTTGCAGACTGCAGAAGAGAGCTCATCTGTCCTCGTGGGCAAGCCATCCATTTGTCCATCAAGACTAAATTAAAAGGCTAAATAACTGAAGGTTCGGTATTGCTAACACTATCCTTCTGAAACCAGGCACAGGGCACAAAGTGGTAAGTCTAATGACTTTCTGTGGAGTTGTGTGGCTCTTACAGGATTTTTCTATCTCACGCTACCTTGCTTTTCTCTCATCTCCAATTTGGAAGTGAATTGAAAGTGGGCAAGCACACTAGTGGAGGAACCATGATTGCGGAGACAAACAGAGCAGAAATATCCTTGAAGCGTCGCATTTCTTTTTATAAGACAGGAGTGTTTATTGTGAGAGCAGTCTCTTACAAGCAAAACTCAGGTTTTAATGAACGCCAGATGGAAGTTGTTTGTGGGTGGTATGGGTTTGGGTAGATTCCTCTGAGGGCTTTGACTCTCTACAGTTAAAATGTCAGGCTACATCACTGAAAAAAACTACCAACTTCATTTCCTGCACGACGATGTGTATATTTTATGGCCTCTCCTGCAGTGAAATGTTGCATGTTCTCCACCAGGAAGGAAATACTGCTGTTCCTCCACCTTTTTATCCCTCCTTTGAGGCATCCTTAAGAGGCTTCCACTCACCCCCACACACCTCCAAAATTCTGCCTTTGTGTTCATTCACCTTCACGGGCTAACCTCACCACCCAAATCATGCTTCCTTCAAACTAAAAAAGAAAAGCTATTCCAAACATCAGTGGATCTGAGATGAGATGGCTGTACTGACATGGTCATCAGAGTCAATAAACAATTGCTGAGGAGCCGGCCAAGGTCAAAGGCTGAGGAGCCAGCCAAGGTCAAAGGCAATAGAGATGTTGTTTCTGTTGCTTGAGACAATAGAGATGTTGTTTCTGTTGCTTGAGACAACAGAGAAGTTATCCCATGTCTAAACATCCCATGATGACCAGTCTCTTCTCAAAGGCCTGGGCTGAATTGCCCACAAAACTACCAACAACTTTAGAAACGTATAAAGAATCCCTGCTCTTAAAATATGGCTTCATGCAGACAGTTCAAAGTCAGAGGAGCCTTCAAATGTGGTAATCAAACAGGCGTCAAGTTTAAAGTTGTGCTTTTAAACTTTCACAACCTTAAATGCCACACCTGCCCTGAAAACACCTGTCAGTCTAATGAAGGAAGGCACCAACATCATCTTTTTCAGGAAGGAAGCCTTGCAGCAATAGATGTGGTGGAGCTTAATAGAGGCCACCTAAAAATAACATATATGCTCAAGTGTTAGATAATAATGGAGATCCTTCATCAAGATCAACACAAACACACTCTGACCTATATGCCTGCTCATGAACAAACACACACACACACACACAAGTTACCTGCTGATAAGTTTTCATCTGATTTCACAAATGTCAGCTTGGTTCACAATTCATGACCAAGAAATCTAACAACCAAAAGGATGCCTGTTTGCTGGCTGGGCAAAGAGGCTTGGCGGAGGCTTGGCGCAATAACTGCGTGGAGAAAGAAAAATGGGCCTTCTTATATCTAAGAGAATATAAAACTGTCTTGCTGCTCTTGTGCTGAACTTGCCCATTCAATTTGGCTGGTGCTGATTTTAATCCATCAGGTGATATTTTTACAGGCGAGCGGGCCAGAGGAGGATGGGGATTGGGGGGGGAGGGTTAGCTCAGAGGGATGGGCTCTGTCCTGTCTGCCTCTAACTGAAAACTGGCCCAGATTCCTGAAGGACAAGCCCCACCGGAGGCACTCCGCAGCGCCTCTAACCTTCCCATTAAGACAGGGATGGAAGCAGCCGGCATCTTCTGGCCCTTCCGCTTTGGACAGGGAGTTTTGTTTTCATTTAGCGCCAGACTGTGTGCTGGATGACACCCCTCCTACGGCCTGCCCACAGAATGCCTCAGTTGGTAGTGAGCCCCAACCCGGCAGGCATGGCCCTCTCTGTTTTATCTGCCCTTGTGTGTGTGGATGGGTCATGTCTTGCCTCTCTGTGATGATACTGTCCTGTGATCAGATGGCCTCTCCACCTGCAGCTGAGGAGAGCAGGGCAAACACAACAGTTCAGCCGCCATAACTCAGCATCTGCAGACGATGCCACGCGCTCTTGTTTTGCCCTCAATCACGTATAATATGCATCACCAGTCAATACCTGCGGCATCACAGCAGAACCTACTGGAATGATACTCAACAGAATTTAGGGAGAGTGTTACACTCTTTAGAGGAACAGCAATATGCAATTCAGTTTGTAAAAACAGTCCTATGAAGGAATCCTCTGAGAGAGCATGACTGAAGTACTTCAGAAAGGTTCTCGAGGTACAGAAACTGAGTGGTATTGAACGGATACTCCTAAAATAAAAATGATTTAAATCATCTCGAGAATAGCAGCCATTAGTGCAGATCGCTTTCATTTGAAGATTCACCATTGTGAATTCATACCATGAAAAGGCCAGTTCCCCACTTCTTCAGCTCTGCCACAGCACCACGTGGGACGAATATACACACTTTTACCACTGCAATGCAGTTATCAATACTATCTGCTTTATGACGGCATCAGATGATTGGCGACAGCAGCTGTGTGCATGTGGGGTTGCGTGTGTGCACACACCTGCCTACGCACAGTCATGCATTGCACTTCTGCTCAGAGATTTCAGCAGGCCATTCCTCTCTTGAGGAAAAACGACTGTTGTAAACTCACGCCTGAGTGTAGTGCCCAGGTCTGGAATCAGGCCAAACCAAACGATGGCCCGAGGGGATGCCCACTGGCAAGTCAGATTTGAGTCCAATCACATGCTCTGCTGAGCACACCAACACAACTACTCGTAATCCACTGCTCATTAAAAGGGCCTGTTTAGAGAATCGTTAATCAGCAAGTTAGACAAATGTTAGAGGGCAAAGACGGTTAAGACGGTGGATAGGTTAGTGTCGCTATGAGCTGGCAGGTTTGGAGATGCTGGAGTGTGGAATGGGGTGGGGTGCTCAACTGCTGTCTAATGGATTAAACTTCCAACTGGTGTGCACTGCCACCTACTGTTGAAGCATAGGCAGTGCACGGTTCTGAACTGGTAACAAGAGTGCCCTTCAGTTTATGGTGTGTGATAAAAGCCAATAAAAAAAAAACAGTGTTTGTGTGTTTGTTAAATTACTAATTACTAAATTTGTTTGTGCAATAAGAAAGTTGTCTTCTTACCTGAATGAGAAGAACCCCACAGAGCCAGTCGTAGAAACATGGAAGAGAGAAGAAAAAGGAGAGTCATTAGTCACCGCGACCCCTGCCTGTCTGCCTGCGCCATCAACAGAGACAGTAAACGCATCTCAGAAAGAGAGCACTGGGCCGTCTCTACGGTTTCATTGAGATAATGGCTGCCTCCGCTGTTAGACCTCCATTTTCTTTGGGAGCGATGACTCACTGTGCCCATAAACACCTTTCAGTGCCATCAGGGTGACTATTCATGTGCGGGGGGGGGGGGGGGGGGGGGGGGGGGGGGCCTTTAATAATGCTCAGACAGACTGATTGCAAATTAACTCCGTGGGCTTTCGCATGAGCACACTGAATGGCACAACATAAGGAAACTATTTATGTCCTGACGATTTTTAATCATGTAAATATGCTTCCAAATAAAGGAATATTTGGGGTGTCAACCGTATTACTGCAGTCTTGACGCTGGTTTTAGATGAAAAATGAATCTTGGCTGACTGAAAAAGGTCACCGGTTAAGCCAAGGGCCCTATTACACCACAGGGCAAGTGAGCTTGTCACTAACTTGGTGCCCTTCAGACTTTACTCCCTAACCCAAAACAGCTATCCCATTACTTATTAAGGGGTGTCGTATCATTGCAGGACAGCTGTAAATTCAATATGGGGGACAGCATCGTGGAATGAGCTGTTCATCATACGAGAGGCCAGAAAGAAAAGAAAATGGGCGGGAGTGACGTGGGATGGCAGACTGGAAAGTTCTAATAATGGATCCAGACTCTTTGGGTAGGACTTCTGGAAAGGGGAAAACGATGAGTATGTGAAGTGTAATCAGAGAGTATGTGAAGTGTAATCAGTGAGTATGTGAAGTGTAATCAGTGAGTGTGTGAAGTGTAATCAGTGAGTATGCTAAGTGTAATCAGTATTCAGGATAGTCCTCCTGCTCTCCTTCTTTGGATGGGTGTGACTGAAGACAAGGAGAGATGGAAATCGACAGAGCGAAGCGAGATAAACAACGAGGCAGGGCACCTGGCATGCTGATGGGGGGATCTGAATGCAGACTGGGTCCTGAGCAAGTGTCTGACTGAGCAAGTGAGTCTGTTAGTGGGTGTGGAAAAAAAAATGAATGAGTGAATGTGAGAGAGAGAGAGAGATGGATAGATATATAGATAGATATACAGAGATAAGTAGATAGATATATGAGAGACAGAGTGAGAGAGAGTGTGAGAGAGAGAGAGAGAGAGAGAGAGAGAGAGAGAGAGAGAGAGAGAGAGATCCGTGTGCTGTGTGCATGCGCGCAATTGCTTAACCGAAATACTCACAAGAAGCATAACCACTGCTGGCGCATATATACCAATCTACAGCAACTGAAGTTTCTAACTAGCTGTTCCCTCACTCCGTACCTCCAACACTGTTAAGAGGAGGCAGTACCAGTCTGATGCCTTTCCAAAGCTGCAGCCTCTCCCTGCCTGTCTCCCAGTGTGGTGCTGCTGTGGGCACAGGCTCTTGGGCGACTCTGTGCCCTTGTCCCGTCATGGGGAGGAGGCAGCTGGGCCACACTAGGAGACGGGGCCAGGGCCCTGACAAACCATAACAGCAGCAGTCAAGATAAATGAAGGCTGCCATATCACTGCCTCGTCCCGGACTGGTGTCGGAGTCCCTGAGGTTTTTCTGGCTGACCGTTGTGCGTGGCCCTGTCCTGGCCAATACATCACCCACAGGGCAGCCCTCTGACACCTGGTTATGGAGAATAGAGCCACCGAGGTGTGGGCAGTAAAAACGTCACAATGTTTTATTGCCTGACTCTGGCCATCCCACAGCTTTCTGCAGGGCTGCTCCTCTTGCTACAGCTGCTGGAGATCAAGTGGTGTGTATTTACACCGCAAAGGACAGAAAACCTTTTTTGTTTTATACATGTGAGGCTTGGAGTTCTAAGTCTGTCTTTTATCTGGAATAAATCTATTTGAGTTCTATGGTGACCACTCATATGCCCGCTCCTCAATAAAAACAACAACAACAAACAACAACCGTGCTTACTCAACATCCATCTCTTTCAGCACTGCTGGACAAAGGGCTGGGTGGACAGGGGATGCTACCGGGTGGGTGGTGTGTTTTTGTGAAACAAGAAGGAGAACAGGATCTCAAAGCAGAGGGGGATGATAGGAAAGCGCATATCTGCTGTCACAAAAACAAAGAGCTCAACTTCGCCATCCTCACACTGTGACTGCTGGAGGGATTAGCCACCCTGCTGTGTCTAAACATTACCCAAGAAGGGAGAAGGGATGTCTCCATCCTCTTGTTCTGTTCTGCTCCCTTCTCTCTCATGTTGGACTAGAAAGGACAACAAACATGTACTGCCTCAGTAAGATATTCTGGATGTCTGAGGGCATGAAAAGCAAAAGCAATGGTGATCCTTACATCAGGGATTTGGGTATGTGAGCCGAAACTTTGGAATAATTAGCCTCAAAGTTTCCCCATTGCTCCAAGTGCTTTAAAATATACTTCATGCAAAATTAACGCAGAAGTCTGACAAAAACTTTAGACCTAATTAACAGAAGCTAAGCAGATGAAAACGGGGTTGTACATTCCTTCCGGATTTTGCTTACTTGCCAGTAACGGCAACAACTTTGGGGTCATTTAGTCAGGATCAGTTCGGCCTATCAGCCTATTACGAAAATACCGTAATCTTATAGATATCCCTTTCTGTTCGAGATCTTTATTGAAAAGTGGAGATTAATGATACAAATATATTTCATACCATCCCTCAGGCACATCTCATAGAACATAGAAGTTATGAATGGTCCATTCCATATTTTGTCAAGTTTTATTAGGTTTTTCACTGACAAGCTAGTCTTCACTTGCTTTTCACTCCACCAATAGCAAAGCTGACTGCAATATCTTGATCTTCAATGCAAAATGTGTCCTATCTAAAGACCAAAGGGTGTCCATCATTGTAAAACACGAATACATGATTTGAACTAGTAAAAACGTCTGAATCTCATTTGCTAGGGTTGATAATCAGTTCATATGCAATTAAAAATGTAAAACTCTTGTTCTTGCATCCAGCAGGATCATTGTGAAATCAATCAAAGTTTCCCTGAAGCTTCTCCTTATGGGGGACAAGAACAGCATACCCTGGCAGGGGTAGGCCCAATCAATTCCCAATTACAATTTCTTAATTAAAAATCACTGCCAAAAGTAAACTACTTCAAACCCCATTAAGCATAAGAGGATGATAAACCTGCTCAGCAAGGAAAGGATTCTATCTCTTTGTGGGCACAGAATGAGAAGAAAATGTCACTGAAACTTCTTCAAGTGCACAGATGTTCAACACAGACGGTTCTGTGCAGATATCTCCAAATACATCTTTCAAAACAAGATTTACTTTTAGTCAAGAACAGGAATATTAAGAACTGTGCAAAAGTACCGCTAAGATAAACAGGGGAACACACCCCACGTGATGCCCGAGCGTTGCTTCTAAAAGCGCTAAGGAATGTGCTAATTTAGCAATGGGCTAAATGGAAACTGAGTTATGGTCATCCCAACGAGATAAAAACCTGCCATGAGCCGAAGGACAGATGGCTCACACACCAGGATGATGCCATCATACAAGAGCATATGATGCAGCGAAACAGTGCCCCGAGTCACACATCTGACACAGGTAAGTCAATGTAATAGCAGTCATCATCATACACCTTCATACATAAGAGCTGGAAAGGCACCGTGAGCAGAAGACGACACTAAAGATTGAGAACAACCAAGAAAACCTCTGCCCAGCTTTGGTCCTTTACAAGCTAATAAAAGAGCATCTGCCCGCTTGCTTGGTTTTCTGCTCACATAACTCCGCTGTCCAGGCCATTCTGGGACTGCCTGATAAAGTACAGGAGCAGGCCAAGCAGGACGCTTCCTCTGCCCAAAGTCATCCATCTGACTCTAAACTAAATGACGGGTTGAACCACTGTAGCAGTGCATACACAGTTAGGCCAGGATGCAAACACAGGCGACCCATCTTTAGTCAGGAATGGTTCTGTTCCATGAAGGGGAAGGTCTGCAAGAAGGATTGCTCAGGAGGAAGCTGGCTACACACTGTCTAATGGAGCCCCTAGAGGCATCTCTGCTAACCATGGTCAGTCTGATGAATGGGAATTACAGCACAGACGACATTCAGCACTTTATCTGCAGGGCATAATGATCACCAAAAATCTTCAGAAGCTCTCAGATAGGATCACAGTCTGGTCCATTCTAGGTCCAAAGGTGCATTTTAGGGATTGGTCGAGTTCTGACTAGAGTTCTGGGTTTGGTCCGAAGCGAACTAGCAGGCTTACCTTGGAGGGACAGATGCAAATCTGGTCTGAGCAGTATTACAGAGGCAGGAAAACAGGACACTATGTATAGCCTGCTGAGTCACTAGGATACATTCAGAGGATACATGTGTGAATGTCATCACATACAAAAACTCAACCATCTGTCTTCCCCCTGTACTGCCCTGCTGATGTTATGCACAGTTAAAAGTATAAGGCTCAACTGTAGAAACAGCCTTAATAATGACCTTCGTGTTCCTCACCGTATTTAGTCCTACCCACAGAGCGGACATCCACTCGCCAGTGACAAGAGAGATGCACGTGGAAAACATCCATGGTTGTGTGTGTGTGTGTGTGTGTGTGTGTGTGTGTGTGTGTGTGTGTGCGTGTGTGTGCGTGTGTGTGCGTGCGTAAAGGTGCTGCAAACCTCAGGTAATGAGGTGAGTGAGGAATGCTATTCAACATGCCAACATGCCAGACTCCTCAGCCAGTTTTATAAATAGGTGAGGAGAATGCCAGCATGCCACGTCCCACATGATGCAGCCTCCTGATCAATCTGGCCAGCCAGAGTCAGGTTTCCCCCGTGGTCCAGACTGGACCAGCGCATTCCAAACATGGTAGGTAAGGTAAGCCCAGGCTGGGGACTGGGGGCCCAATAACAAATCTTCAGCAAATTCTTGATGTGTTTATGCAGGTTCTCTCACTAGCATCCTCTGGAGGTTTTGCACTTGTGTATAATGGACCTAAATCTCCCTTTGAAGAGGGATTTTACTCCAGCGTTCAGAGACCTTCTACTGGGCCTTAACTGGCATAAGTGTGAAGAGAACAAAAACCTACAGGAACCCTCAATGGCACTTGAGAGGGGGCTGCCTGTTCGCTTTGATCTGCTTCATAAAAGGAGCGCTGCTGTGATTATCCAACCACTCCTTTCACACTGAATGCTAAATGTTATTTTTTTCATCAGTTGGGCTTCAAGGTGTGAGTGGATGTGTGCTTATGTGTGGATCAGAGGAATAGATAAGGGCCCCATTCTGTGCAGAAGAGTAGAAAGCCCACCTCTGACGGGCATAATGCCAGGAACAACTCCACACACACACACACACACACACACACACACACACACACACACACACACACACACACACACACACACACGCTTTCTACTTGCATAAGGAGACACACAAAGTTCGAGCACACAATGACGATTCACACACCTCAAATCCCACAAGTATGATGCGAACACGACAGCACTGCAAACCCCACTGAGATACGCAGCTGCAGAGCAAGTGAAGAGGCACTTTAATGTACTGTTATGCAGATGCGTACCCTGAAGGGCCTGTCGCTGTCGGGCAGAAGGACCTCTTCTATCTCTAGAGGAGGAAGTGCTTTCAAAGAAGCCGGGATTCTCTGTGCCGTACTAGTTTGGACCCAAAAAAATCTGCTAAAAACCAACCAAGAGTTTTTCAAAAGTCATGTCTCCTGTGCATTCCATCCTCACTAAGCGAGTGACCAGGGATATCTAGAGTTTGCACATCATTCTGATGCCAATGTGTTCCTCTTTTCTACATGCCTGGGGCTGGTTTCGAAGCCACAGGATCCCAGGTCTCACGTTTGACATGGAGAGCACGTCTTGTTTGGACATCTGCACCATTTATGTTGCCCTTTTCATAAATGCTACACGGGCCTAAGCAAAACACAAATGCCAGGCATGGGCAAGACTGGCATTTGGTGCCAAGACGTGACCTTATACACTGGAATGTATTCTTTGGGGTGCAGAGGGCATTTAACTAGTACTACAAATGTTGACTGGTGAAGGCGCAAGTTGTGCCTCAAGATGGGAGCAGCTGTTGATGTGGCATTTGTACTCCGCACAGCCTCCTGGCATACATGTGGCACCCGATTGACATTTCAGCTGCTCCAAACAAGCACCGTTGGAGACCCATTGAAAGTCATAAGGAAGAAAATTCAATCTTACTAACCTACAAAGGCAGTCATGTAATCACAAATCAAGAGAGCGCTCTGGAGAACCCATTTAGATTGGATCAACACAACTTACGAAAAACAGACAAGCTCTTCTGCGTACTAAGAGCAGGGTATTCGTACTCTTCGGCCTGTGGTTGAGTAATTATAACCATAGTTAGGAGAAGAACAAGGCGAAGGAGTCTCATGCCCTGAATCTTGAATCATTACAGGTGGCCGAGGGCATCGCGTTCCAGCTCCCTAGACCTTATGACCGTTGCAATGTCTTGCATCCATAGCACTCGGCTGAGTAATGCCCCAGTGATGGGGTGGGGGGGAGGTGCAGTGTGCAGGGGGTCATGTGTTTGTGCCAGCCAGACCACACATGGAGCACAGGCGGAGGGGTTTAGCCCTCAGATTAAACAAACCATGCAGACAGGCGCATCAATTACAGACAGCCATCCAACCACTCGCACTGTGCCTCCCTCTGCTCCACTGACGTCCCAATTCAAACCAAGCATGGAGGACAGCGAAGGAGACCCAAGTATTCAGGGGGTGGTGGTGGTGGTGGTGGATAGCTGTTCCCGCTGTTGGGAACGGAGGACCAGACACAACGTTTAGCGACTCACATTACCAGACTGGGATGCGTGCCCAGAACAGGGGCGAACTGGCGACAGCTGTGTGTAGGTGTGCATGTGTGTGTATAGATGAGGGAGCAATGCAATTACAAAACAAAAACACCAGGCTACTGGAGCCCTACTCAAATCGACCACAGACACGGAAGATCAATGAGGAAGGTGGATTCATCTAATATCTGAATTTCTAATGAGCTAAACTGCAAGGTATCTGGTGTGCCGTCACAGTGGTCACCTAGTTACGGTCAATGGATAAATAAACAGAACGTGATGGAGAGCTTGGTTGGCCTTGTTATTGTAGGGTTGGCCGCCTGGAAACCTGGTTACAAAACAAGAGTACAAATACCTACAACTGATTGGACCAGTCTAAGCCCCTCTGCTTCCTGACAGAAAACATCAGTGGTGCTTTTTTATAAGCGGACTGACACAGAGATGGGCTGGTATGAGGTGCTGGACTAAACATACTATCTTTCTGAAGAGAACAAGACTGGACACTTCACTTCACTGCTGAATGCCATACGTTAAAGTGTGCTGTTTTCACTCAACTATTCTGCTGAAATTAATAACTCATGTCCATCAATTAGGGCTGGCTCGGCGATATGGACCCAAATTCCAGCAATTTTAGGCTGAATGGTGATCACTAACTAACAGCTAGCTAATTGGACTTGCTGCTGGGGCCCAAGTTGACAACATTTGTTATTTTACCACAAAGTTAATGTTATAACTTGCATTTTCCATTCCAAATGAAGTATAAATACCAATAACATATAAACTAATAACATTTTTTAGCTAAGGTCAAAAGCGTAAATGTAGTGTATGGCTATATCTGCTGAAGTTAGCAAGCTAAACAGATAGCTGTGGCCTGCCCTCTGTGGTAATACCACTTTAGACCTCAAGAGGTGAATCTATTTAGGGAAAAAGGCAAGCAAGTTTGGCCATCCTGTAGTCAGTAGCATGCCTAATGCTTAACATTAACAATTAGTCTGTCGGCTAGGTTTGGCCTGAAAAACCTCTTTAGCAAACACAAGACATTCAAATGTCTCTCTCTCTCTGTACAGTGTCTTTCTGAGCTGTTGCTTTGCAGATCACAAGCTGATACTTTGAGCCCTGTTAGCCCATCTTCAGTTACCCTCTCTGGGAACAAGGCGATGCCTGCGGGCCTGTGACACATTCCGAAGGAAGGAGAAAGCCTCCTGGCCCAGTGGGAAATGTCAGCACCTCTCGGCAGCCCTGCGGCAGGTGGTCACACAGGCAGCATGGCGGTGACCAGACCCTGCACTGAGCATCCTCAGGCTCACACAGGATCATGGACCTCCTGCTGGCGCTCTTGCAGGCCGAGACCAATTTGACTCACCCAACAGTCTAACGCTTGGCATGCCGACCAGGTCTGCTGGCTTATCAGCGATGCCTTTGATGCTGATTTGCAACTTTCCATACATTTAAATGTTGCTCATATGTCTCCAAAGGACTTGAGAGAGATTGTGTGAGAGCATGCTTAACAATTTGTTTACGTAGTTTATGTGATGCACACTTCTAGAATTGTGAGTTGCTTCAGGGCAACTTGATCATGTGATGATACAAATAAAAAAAAAAAAGACAGCATTTAGGCATTACTGTGTCACATCACAGGCACTGCGAAAGCAGAGAAGTGGTTGACTGTCATTCTCTCCTGCCCCAGAATGGGTCTGCTCAGAATAGCTTTGAGCAGATGCCTTCTCCCTCTTGGTTATTTGCAGCCCAAGGGCAATGGAATCCCATCAAGTCTCACAGGAGGCCAACAGCCCTCAGTGCAGGGCAGAGGGGGAAGAGGGCGGAGGCGGCAGGAGGAGGCAGGAGGATACATCAGCTGTCCGGGGCCTCTAAGCGAGGACTCTCATCATTAGAACCAACACACAAACAACGCTCTGTGCAGCAAGGTGACTGACAGGTGAGAGGACTAGCAGGCTATTTTAAGAGCGAGTATGGATTAAAACAAAGTTAATTTTCATTGTTGTATGTCTGCGATATCAAAGGGATCAGGTCAACTGTGCTACCCATAGGTGTCTCAGCCGTGAAGACACAAAAGGAAAGTGAGATATCTTAGAATGCAAATTATGAAAAGGGCATCATTACTGCCAAAGGCTCTTTAGGGTTGTACTGGTTGGAGAAAATTGAGGACAGTAGCCCATAAGCTCTCATCTATCCATCATGACCTGCTTGTTTCCAGAGAGCAGGAACACAGGAGGAAATGAGAGAGCAAGGGAGGGAGGTGGTGTGGGGTAGGAGCAAGAGGGAGGTGGTGTGGGGTAGGAGCAAGAGAGGGAGGTGGTGTGGGGTAGGAGCAAGAGGGAGGTGGTGTGGGGTAGGAGCAAGAGAGGGAGGTGGTGTGGGGTAGGAGCAAGGAAGGAAGGGAGGTGGTGTGGGGTAGGAGCAAGAGAGGGAGGTGGTGTGGGGTAGGAGCAAGGAAGAGAGGTGGTGTGGGGTAGGAGCAAGAGAGGGAGGTGGTGTGGGGTAGGAGCAAGAGAGGGAGGTGGTGTGGGGTAGGAGCAAGGAAGGGAGGGAGGTGGTGTGGGGTAGGAGCAAGAGAGGGAGGTGGTGTGGGGTAGGAGCAAGAGGGAGGTGGTGTGGGGTAGGAGCAAGAGAGGGAGGTGGTGTGGGGTAGGAGCAAGAGGGAGGTGGTGTGGGGTAGGAGCAAGAGAGGGAGGTGGTGTGGGGTAGGAGCAAGAGAGGGAGGTGGTGTGGGGTAGGAGCAAGAGAGGGAGGTGGTGTGGGGTAGGAGCAAGAGAGGGAGGTGGTGTGGGGTAGGAGCAAGGAAGGGAGGGAGGTGGTGTGGGGTAGGAGCAAGGAAGGGAGGGAGGTGGTGTGGGGTAGGAGCAAGGAAGGGAGGGAGGTGGTGTGGGGTAGGAGCAAGGAAGGAAGGGAGGTGGTGTGGGGTAGGAGCAAGAGAGGGAGGTGGTGTGGGGTAGGAGCAAGGAAGGGAGGGAGGTGGTGTGGGGTAGGAGCAAGAGAGGGAGGTGGTGTGGGGTAGGAGCAAGAGAGGGAGGTGGTGTGGGGTAGGAGCAAGAGGGAGGTGGTGTGGGGTAGGAGCAAGAGAGGGAGGTGGTGTGGGGTAGGAGCAAGAGGGAGGTGGTGTGGGGTAGGAGCAAGAGAGGGAGGTGGTGTGGGGTAGGAGCAAGAGAGGGAGGTGGTGTGGGGTAGGAGCAAGAGAGGGAGGTGGTGTGGGGTAGGAGCAAGGAAGGGAGGGAGGTGGTGTGGGGTAGGAGCAAGGAAGGGAGGGAGGTGGTGTGGGGTAGGAGCAAGGAAGGGAGGGAGGTGGTGTGGGGTAGGAGCAAGGAAGGAAGGGAGGTGGTGTGGGGTAGGAGCAAGAGAGGGAGGTGGTGTGGGGTAGGAGCAAGGAAGGGAGGGAGGTGGTGTGGGGTAGGAGCAAGAGAGGGAGGTGGTGTGGGGTAGGAGCAAGAGAGGGAGGTGGTGTGGGGTAGGAGCAAGAGGGAGGTGGTGTGGGGTAGGAGCAAGAGAGGGAGGTGGTGTGGGGTAGGAGCAAGAGGGAGGTGGTGTGGGGTAGGAGCAAGAGAGGGAGGTGGTGTGGGGTAGGAGCAAGGAAGGGAGGGAGGTGGTGTGGGGTAGGAGCAAGGAAGGGAGGGAGGTGGTGTGGGGTAGGAGCAAGGAAGAGTTGTTGGTGCACTCCACAGGCAGGTGAGGGGGAGCGGGGGCTTCAAGTGGGGTCTTAAAAATAGTCTGCTCATTTTGATCCAAACCCTTTGGAAATGGGGATGAGTTGTAAAGTGAGAGGGTGTTTTCTGTCTCGGGAAGACATATGACTGCTGGGATGCAATCTGCACCCACCTTAGGCAGCTCCAAAGGCCAGGGCTTGGTGGAGTGTCACATTGCACAGAGCTCCCCCCCCCCCCCACACTCACCTCACACAAACACACCAAAAGGCCACCAGAGCAGCATGCAGTTACACATGTGCACAACAAAAAAACAGGTTCAGAAAGTCGTAACATGAGTATTCTCAGAGATTTCATCTAATTTAGGTGTTCAAATCTGAGCCTTTCACAATTCCCATGCCTGAACAAGGGCTCCTTCACGAGAAGAAACATTATGCGTGGGCAGCAACTGGCACATGCTACAGCGGACAGGGATGTGGCATAGCTGAGATGGGCAGGTCCAGATCACTTTACCCAAATGGCACGAAAGGGTGGGGGTGGGAACGGAAACCAATATCTGCTCTCAAGTGCCCTGCTGCGAAAGCTAGAGTCGCCGATAACCATCTCAGCAACAGCTGGATGCTTGTTCAAGCATGGGAATCGAGAAGGGACGACATCTTGGCACATTTTAATTGGAAACTAAACCCATGCTATTTATAAATCAAAAGATTGGGTATTATAAGTGCAGCATGTAGAAGATGGGCCACATTATCACAAGCACAGACCTATGATGGTATAAAGACCTCTTATTAGAATGAGAGAAACACCTAGATCCAGGAGATTCAACATGTCAGCCCTTTAAAACCATTTAATGTGTCCTGCAGTAATATGTTCAAAAAAATAAAAAGTCTGAACACCTTCAAAGTACTCTTACAAGTGCATCCGTGCCTGGTGAGAGAAATGACAAACATGTGTCCAGTAAGCTCAATGGACTTTGAGGAATGAACTTGCTGCGCAACAGCTGTGGAGAACCCAGTCCTACTGGCCCACTATGACTCAAAAGAAATCTCAGCTATTTCATTCACCGATGCCAACTGCTTCAACTGCTGCTACAAGGAAGGCCATAGCCACGCACCATCCCAAGCAGGGAAACCCTGGGGACCTAAAGTCTCACAGCTTTTCAGGAATCTGGGGAGAATGTAGGGCGTTTCTCTCATGTTGCTTTTCACAGCAGGTTATCATTTCAAAACAAGTTAAAAACAAAAACATACTTCAGAACAAAGAAACCTTGACAGAAACATTTTGTACAGTCCCTTACAAATACCATCTTCACTGATGTGCACATTACTGATAGAAGGAAAACACATTCTTTTGAGAGGGGTGTGCTAGGTGAATAAATTCCCTGTTCATATATACCTGATGGTATCCATACATGATTACAATAATTGACCGAAAAAATATTAGTAATTTTTTGGGTTTGGGTTTTCTGATGAGTCTAAAAGAAAACACACGATATAAAGGGTTTTACAGAGAAGAGATCTCTCTGATAAACATACAGCGAAGTTTGACATGTTACAAAATGTTCTGACTGTGAGGGAATTATTGACTTGTCCTATCTAGTCATCGGCCATGACACACTCAGCAGGTCGTTAGCACGTACAACAACCATGGCTTTTGTAAACATCAGTAATGAACTAGTCTATAAATCACTCCATAGTCATGCACCTGAATATATAACAGACATGCTCTCAAGGTACACACCCAGTAGATCCCTGAGGTCCTCCGGCACTGAACTTCTAACAGTTCCAAAAGCCAGGACAAAGAGACATGGGGAAGCAGCTTTTAGTTTCTATGCCCCCAACCTTTGGAACACTCTGCCAGAATACCTAAGAATGGCCGAAACGGTTGAAACCTTTAAACATGCACTTAAGACATACCTCTTTGATCTCGCTTATCACTCACTGTAAAATGTATTTAACATTTATGGAACATTTATTTATTTACTTATTTCTGTCTCTTTTCACGTATTTGTACCCCCCCCCCCCCCAGCAGCTGTCTCTTAGTTTGACGATAACTGTGCTGAGCAGTGCTTTATGGTGCCAGTGCGGTTAGTACGTAATTTCCTGTTCATTTATCTCTGGCAAAATCTGTGTCTTTTTATAAGTGTTTTGTAACTTGTAAAATGTATTTATTTAACATTAATGTAACATTTATTTATTTATTTACTTATCTGTGTCTCTTTACAAGTGTTTGTAACCCCCCCCCCCCCCCCCCCCAGCAGCTTAGTTTGACGATGACCGTGCTGAGTAGTCCTTTACGGTGGCAGTGCGGTTAGTACGTTTATTTTATTTTATTCATTTATCTCTTGAAAATCTGTGTGTTTTATACAAGTGTAACCCCCCCCCCCCCCTTTTCTTTCCTACTGTGAGGCGCATTGTGTTACTTCCTTGTATGAAATGCGCCGTACAAATAAAGTTTGATTTGATTTGATTTGATGAAGACTAAATTATCATTCTGGTGTCTGCCTTCCAGCTGGCCCCCTTTAATTGCTTTGATATGAAATGGAAAGCCTAGCAAGAGGTGCAGCTGCTCTTCTACCACACAAACTGGTCACCATACAGTGTTTTCTTATTAGTAGCCCAATTCCCTTTTGTCACTGTATCATAGCACCTACATTGATGGGTACAGGTACAGTGAAGGTTTCCCCGTCACAGCTACTCAACTTGGATGCAACATACACAGTAAGATGCTTGGTAATATCACTGAAGCTTACAATAAAACAGAGCTGCAGCACGTCCTCATCCTGATAGGGCTAACTACTATATAAGGTGAGCAGAGTCTTCATTTAATTTGGCAAGGCCTCACCACACTCTTGCTCAGGGATGTGTGGACCAGTACACACCTTTTGCAGTTGCTGTCGCAAATACACAACACTATATAAAGCACTTGCTTAGGCAAACAGTGTCCCTTGGAGACTAGCAGAATTTCTCGAAATGGAAAAACGATTCCAGCAATTGCTTCACTCAGGCCACCTGCCACGATGCACCAAAACGCTTGACATTGAACAACACCCTGTTTTTTTTCCAATACATTAAACAGCTTATTATAGCCTATGTTCAGGATGCTGGTATCACCATAAGCCTAGGACCAGTTGTCGAGGTGTAACATTGCATTCAAGTCCCACACGAAACGCTAACATCAGTGCGCTTGACATTGACAAGAAAGGGCCTTTTCCCAGCCACTTCTGCTTCCACCACACTCCCTTTTGTCAATTCTGGGACCATTCTGTAGGGCCCCATAGGAGAGCATGACACCCGTTTCTCGCTTTGATCAATACATTTCGCCGTGTCCCTTTCTCTATGCAGGCACTATAAATAGGAAGTTTGCATGTAGCCTTTTTAAGGTCACAGGTTGGGGTCTGAGAGGCCGCATTGGGAGGTCTGGACCATGAGCGCATGCGCAGAAAATCTGCATCTCCTGCCCATACCTAGCGGGGTCCTTCTCCCAGCTAAAGGTACTGTAGCATGAGGGAGGTTTAACTGTGCATGTCAGATACAAATAGTTTCTATCCACATCCACAATTTTCTTCTCCATATCAAAGGGACCATTTTAAGGGAGGAAAAGGCTCAAAAGATGTTATATAAAAGACTCAAAATATAAAGCAGTCATCAAATGATAAAAAAACATATTGCTTGGCATAAAGCCGGTTTACCCTTTCAGTATATTAACAGTTTAGCTGGCAAAGACGGGTCACAACAACACTCCACGCTACATGCCTTTGCAATTGATATTGAAAATTACACTAAATCAACACTTTAAATTCACACCGGAGAACATTGCTAAATTTGTCCTTTGCATGTCCATTGGACGAACCTCTGATGAAATGACGAGTACAGTACATCTTGTGGTCTTCGTGTACAGGACTGTAATGACTTCTATCTCTTCTTAATCTACCTTTTTTTTTTACCTGACATGAGTCACTTCTACTTTTAAGACTTTGTGACTATGTTGTATTGTGTTTTCGTTCAAAATAAAAAAAGTCAAAACTCTCAAAGTGTCCAAGCACAGTGCTCACGTTATTAAATGGCTAAAGAAATGAGGCTAAGTACCAACTCAGTTGCTCACAGCCCAGCGCAATAGTCAGCACACATCCCAAGGTCAAGACTCACCTGCCGGCGACAGAAAGGGAGTCCGTGGGCGATGATGTTAATTCTAAAGATCTTGAGCACTTTCTGTGGAGGTACAGGCTCTTTGGCCACCTCCGAGCCCAAAGTCGGACATTCCAAAGGTGCCTTGGGGGCCTTCTCTTTGCCGGAGGCTTTAGGCATCTTCTTTCGGCTGGACGCAAAGCGGGGAATAGGGCAATGCCGGAGCATTGCCAGTACGAGACTAGTAGGACATATCCCACCGAATAACTTGGACGGAGGTTGGTTCAGAGTGCAGAAGCACCAGACCACTTGTTCAGAGTAAGAGTTGGGAGGGGGGCCGTTCTCGCAGACCTCTGGGCACCAGTGGTAGCTGTCACTTCTCTGTGGTGTTCTGCTTTGTGCGTCCACTGCAAGCTAACCTCCCCAGCCATGCTCGCCCCTTTAAAATATCCAGGACCGTGATGTCACCACTGCGTGCCGGGCTAAACAGCTGCTGCCATGCCAGTGGAGGGGCGGGGTGGTGGTGGTGGTGGTGGTGGTGGTAGTAGTCCTTTCTCTGCCCCCCATGCCGAGTCACACATGGACCCAGCTCCAAACAACAGGAATGTGGATGCACATGTCACCCCTGCAGCTTCCTCTTTAGAGGCACCCTGACCCCTCCTCTTAACTACTCGGGGGGTAGGGTAGAGTACACTTGACTGGTACAAGTGTACAATCTGGTGCTAGGCCAGTAGAGATGATGACCATAATGACCTTTCCTTTCAGGCCACTGCAGTAGAGCAGCCAGATCACAGTTTTTTTGGTAGATGGTTAAAACCCAGACAATGCTGTACATATATACATTACACCTGTGCATTACACTCAATTTGAATAGCAAAGGGCAAATAGCTGGTAGTCTCCCAAGATATTTTTTGACAAAAACTCTCCCACAATTGACTAGTCACACCACCAATATTCATATAACAGAAGCTGTGGTCAGATTTCCATCGCATTCCTGCCATGCCCTCCGTACATCTAAGAGCCAGCCTGGGGTTTATTTAGGGCTAAGCCAATGGCCCAAGGGACAGGTGTCAGAATGCATGACAGGACTGCTTCAACCAGGCTCCCTGTGACTGTGTGTCTGTATGGATGGGCTCTCTCCCACACCTCACCCCCCCCCCGCCCCCTCCAGTCCTCTGCCATCAGGGCCACTGCCTGAGTTCCACTCGGAGGTTGTGCGTCTATCTCCTGCGTCCATGAGAGAAACATGCTGAGCATGGGGCGTCTTTATATAGAGGGAGCAAATGCTAGTGAGCGAGCCAGCGAGCCAGAGAGAGAGAGAGAGAGAGAGAGAGAGCGGGGCAAGAGAGAGATGTTGAACGCCATGGAAGTGGCTCACGTGCACCGTGACATTCCAGTCAGTCTTGAGCTCCAGGTCTTTTTCCAATCAAAAACATGGAAAATTAAATGAATCGGTAGGAATAAAAGTACGTTTGTGATTAGCCTAAATGGCGGGAAATGATCATTTCAGAATTGCATTGGTTGAAAAATGCAAAAGTCACTTGTGAGTAGAAGACTGAGTCTCATCTGCCATGTGCCTTCCATGAGGCATGAGGACAGCCAATAAGGTCACTCCAGCAGGCATCAGAATAGTGTGAAAGATTCTCATTAGTTTATGAGTGTAGGAGATCATTTGAGCTGTCATTTCACAGGCATATTAGCAGTGACAACCACAATATTAGATCACCCATTCCTACTGCAGACCTATCAAACAATCTTCTGCTACTTAAATGTGGTTGAAGTATGCAGAATGCAGTTAAGTAAGAAGAATGTTAGAATGTAGGATATTTTATAGAACTCAAGATATCAAGATAATTGAATTCCTAAGAGGGAGCTCTAAAGGGGTTCACTCAGTTTAGTGCTCACCGCTTGGAGAGGCAGGAGTAACCGATCTTCCTGGCTAATCTCAGGTCACCGGACTATGTGCTGTACGAGCATAACTGAGCCTCGGTCTGATAACACGATCAGACCTGCTTAATTGGAGGGAATGCCAGATATGCTGGGGATTTAACCTTGGGTCCATGGCATGCCAGCCAGAGCCTTATGTCTCAAGGAATCTCCTCTCCTGCATGCCACACTGACTCTTTATGTAGACTTCCTTTTTGTTTAAAGTACACCCCACATCACCGGTTATCTGAGCACTGAAATACACAATAAGATTAGGACGTCACAATGTCGGGATGTTCCTGAAACACGGGGTGACAGGCCGACGGTTTAACATGGTTGAGCTGGCATTTCAGCACCCACTTCAAGAGCAAAATGAATTCACATAACAAAAAGAGGGGCATAGCCAACTCTGACAGAATCTTAAGCAAAAGAGAGGATAGCGCAACATTTCTGTCACATCTCATGAACCACAAGGCGCACACACACACTCCCAAACTCACCCACTCACGTTATTCTTGCACACACTTTCTCCAGGGAACGAACCGTTTCTCCCAGGAGTTCGTGGGGCATGTTCTAAGTGGTGAAAGTCCTGAAGACCAGAGGTCAAAGATCAGGCCCATCAGCACAACACATTCAGTAAAAACTCTCTACCTGACAGGAAACCACGAGCTCCGGGCAGTGTGTGTTCAGGTTGATGAAAGTGCAGTTAACAGTAAAGACTTTACTTTAATTCCCTACGATAATACTACATGTGTATCAAACCTATCAATGTGATACTGCCATCATGCAATGCCCGGCCAGTTGAGATGCATTGGCTATGGTCAATGAACAGTACAACATAGAAAGCAATCCCTTCTCTCCCTCAAATTGCAGCAATAGTGCAATACAGTACATATTGCATAAATATACACATACATCTACCCACTACGTTCTAGAGACAAATAGGAAAACTTCCTGTAACCAACCTAGTCAGCTATTCAAGAAATACCCATACACACTGCTAAACACTGACACGAGCTCACTGTAAACAAATGCAAGTCTGCAAATCTGTGGCCATGACAACATAATTACTTGTGTACACATCTGGAGATGTTCTGCCAATTGCTCGGACGACCCCAGTACACAAATAGAGCGCACGCAACATAAAAGCCTCCAAAGACCACACTCTGATGTATTGCTCTGGAACTTTAACTAAGCCCAGACCACACACACACACACACACACACACACACACACACAGTTTGATGTTGTTTACAAAGAACTGGGCTCCCCATTAGACCTCCCCGGCCGGGTGAGTGATTGGGCTTCCGCTGCTGGCGGTCCGGGCCCCTCTCTGACGATCCAACTTTGCTCTGGGCTGCTTGGTGCTGCTCCAGGAAGGACTGGCTGTATCCTGCTTGGCCTATTGCTCAACAGGACTCGTCTCCCCCACACTCTGTTGTGATATAGGCCACACCAACAGATTGACAGGTGTGGATCATATATAAGTGTATGAAAGACAGTTCCACTAGGCACAGAAGACATAGATCCATCATAGTGAGAAGATTGGGGCTAAATCTGAGCGTTCAAAGATCAGCTCTTAACTCCTGCTGGAGGAAAACTTGAGCTGAGTAATGGAATAGCTCTGGAAACAAAATGTGTCTGGAAAATGCAGGCCACCTACACTTGGTTTTAAGCTGTGTGTTCTTGTTAATGAGACCCAAATTAAATAGTTTGGCCTCTTGTCCATGATCTAACTATGGAGTTAGCTGGCTCACAACTGGATTGCAGTTTTTGAGGAAAACCATGCTATGCAAGCAACTAGTGTGTTAGCTTTTACATAAACATCTCTCTACCATTTCCTCTCTTTTCCTCAAGACTTGCTCGCTCACACACACACACACACACACACACACACACACACACAAGTACCGACGGCCACATACTCCCCCAACAGAACAAAGATGCTCTCAAGCACACAAACCCACACATATCTACTGACACACAACACAAAGCTCTGCGACAACTCATTTGCAAGTGTAACCAGAGTGAGAGAGATTAAAATTTCAAGTGGCAATGAATCTTTCATGGTGGGGTCGCTTAGGGGAGAAATATTCCTAAATAAGGTTTTCTTAGGGCCTGAACATCACTGCGGCAACCGAAAATGAGTGGCTGTTCTTCTTCCACAGTGGATAGTTGGACAGACAGAATAAAGATGCCTTAGTGGGGCGAGACTTAAAAACGCACAGCTCTGGCTCCATCTAATAATTGCCTTAACCCTTGCACCAACACACACTTGCATGCCCCCCACACACATAAACGCCAAACAGTCTGCACTAGACAATGGGGCAGGCAGACATGTGCCAGTCTAATCCATGGTAGTCTACCATAAAGCTGCCCAGCACAGCCCAATGGTGAGCAAAACAGATGCAATGGACAGTGAGGAATTTCCCTGCATATTTTCCTAAATATACCCCTCATGCACGGGTGACCAAAGGCAGAGAAAAACTAACTGGGCGCCATCCATAACTACGCCATGCCGATCTGCAGTCGAGAGAGAGACCCTTCATATGTTCAGGGCGCCCACGCCTGTCATCTCACCCCTTGGGTGGTTTGGCACATTCTGGTGGCCACCGTCTGCAGGTTGGCAGAGGCCCAGCAGCAGATGGGAAATGGCTCGTTAAAGGGGAAGCCTGGGATTGAGCTCCCGGGCGGAAGGAACAGCTGCAGTGGCAGCAGCCACCCATCCAGCCCTCCAGCCCCAGCATCAGTACTTAACGTCTGCACTAACTGATGCAGGGTCAGTTTGTTTGGGGGACTAATGGAGGAGAAACAGGAGCAGAAAGGGAGGTGAGGTCATTCCAGATGAGGTGGATGAGGACACAAACTAGATAACCTGCTGGGTCACTGGTGCCCTCTAGTGGATGTATAGAGAACTTTTTTTTTGGGGGGGGGGGGGGGGGGGGTAATAGGAAGTAACTAATCTTTATTACATTGGGGTCCTGATTCAGAATTTGAATCAAGAAAGTGCGTTCAACTGAGAGAATTAGATGTCTTAACATAAGATTCCATCGAAAGAAAACATATTTATTTATATATTATTATTATGTATCTATAAGCGATCCGTGGCTCAATGCATTTTTGTTCTCCTTCACCTCAGCCTCCTCACTCCAGTCTTCCTCCCCAAGGTTGCATAGCAACAGCTGAGTATAGGGGGCATTCTTCTAAAAGTGTGTCTGAAGGAGAGTGTGAGCTGGGCTGGATGAGTACACCGAGGCAGAGGAGGCGCGGCGAGACACAATCATCACACCCACACAGCAGAGGAGGCGCCACGTGGCTGGGCGAGGAGCTGCAGTGGGCACGGGCACGCCAGCGTCACAGTGCTGTTGGAGCAGTGAGGAGGAGGAGGAGGAGGAGGAGGAGGAGGAGGCAGCAGCAGCAGCCAGGGAGCACACCTGCCCCTGCTGCACAGAGAGAGAGGAGCTCCCTGGTGTCTGAGCACACGCTGGGTGAGGGGGGATCTAACCGTGTCTCAGAGCAGGAGGGTGTGGAGAGCTTCCGCACGAATGGGCAGATGTGTGTTTGTGTGGGCGGTGTTGGATGAGTGTGTTGGTGGGGGCACGTGGCTGCACCATAATGACAATGTGTCAGGATGTGTGTCTGTTCGCCTCTCCCACCTGTGATGACTACAATATTCTGGCAGAGTACGGTAAAGATCCCCAGAGTCCGACAATGCATGTACACGACACACTGTTGTTCACTGTTCTCACACGTGTAGACAAACACACATGCACAGCACACAGACACACACAAAGGAAGAACTGAATTAAGAACCAATGCATTCAGGTATTACATAAACGGGGTTGGAGAGTAACTAGTTACATGTTACAGAGTTATGTCATTCAATTACAAAATAAATGTAACTGCAATCCATTATAGTTACTAAGAAAAAATATGTAATTGAATTACAATTGCTAATCAAAATTTCAAAAGGGCTACATCCGAATATATTCTTTTTCATAAAAAGCTTTAAAGTTTATATGTGGAATATAACATTTGTCATGTTGCTTTGCATCTATTTGCCATCTAGACAGGCAGTATGAGCTCAAATGTTGAGGGTTGTTTTTGATTGGTTCTCCTGTTTGAATGTGAACCGCCTCTCGCCTGCCCTTCAAAAAGTGATCAAAAGTTATCAAATGTAATAAGTTCCATTACTTTGACCAAGCAGCCTAAATAAAACAGTTACGCTACTTATTACATTCCTAACTGAGTAACTAGTAATCTGTCCCCTATCACATTTAAAAACACACAAAAAAAAGGGACAAAAAACGATGTAAGGGCATCTAACACACCGCATGTAACAGAACTAACTGAAGGAGACTGGTCATCCCTGTTACTCTGGCAACGTGGGATGCAGAGCAAGGTGAATTAATGAATGGCAGGGGAGTGTTTAAAGAGAAGATGATGATGCATTTCAGACTCGCTACATTCATTCCAGTGCCTCAAATTAAGAGAAGTCTCAGACAAATACAAACCTCAATCCATTACGGTAGCAGAGCAAACAATTATGCCACGCAATTATGCAAGGTGATGTGCTCAAACTGCTGGGTCCTATTTAAATGTCTGGCTGACGCTGGCTGGACTACTTGTAGCTTAGAGGGTGATGCCTGGTTATTACTTGAAAAGAGTGCATCGCAGTAATCCAGTCTGGAAGATACAAAAGCATGTACCACCTTCTCACAGTCTATTGGGGAAAGGAAATTCCACACTTTAGCAATTATTAGTTGATATTCAAGTTGATAAAATGAGGCACTAACAATAGCATTTATTTACTTTTTAAATTTTAAGTCTGAATGGAACCAAGGGTAAGGCCGAGGGCAAGACAAGGGCTTTAAATTTGCGTTCACAGTGTAAGTATAAGGATGCCAGAGACATTCCTCCATGGTCCACTTTGAGCACTTAGGATTCCAGACAGCCGGAGACGCCTTGAGTGCCGGGCTGCCCCAAGCAGACCAGCACACACGTCCACAGCTGTTCCCTAAACAGTATGTACCACTCAGTGTAGTAATTCAGATCGATCACAGTGGCACAGCCAAAAAAAACAGCACAAACCAGATTCACAGCTTGCTGAAGATGCTAAACAGATTAATCAACATCAGTTTTATGTGTATAGGTAAAGATACTTTTGGCTTCTGTCTATCTGTCTTTTCTGTACACAGTGAATTCACCTCTTCTCTCAGAAGCGCTGTGTTTTATCAAACATCAGGGACCCCAAGCGGCCCGAGCCACAAGCAGCCAGCTGGGCCGGGGAGTTGGCTGCGGCGGCAGGAGGACACTCCGCCTTGAAGCTGGGCCTGGAGGCTCCAGAGGACCCGCGCCGCCTCAGAAAAGGGCATTCTTAATTAAGCCACGATGAAAGATTCATCCATCAGCCTGTGAAGTGATGTTACACGCTGCCTATATAGCAGATGTGCAAGAGATGCAGCGAGGCTCGGTCTTACTCTCTCTGCCAGTGGCGCACTCATCATACCATGAGGGCACCCCTGGTCAGAAGGAGGCCGTCAGCATGAGGAGCACACTGAATTATTGGCCATCGGCAGCAAAAAGAAAAAGTGGACAACCATTGCCGTGAGGGCCTTTAAGAGCACTGGGCTATTAGAGAGTGGAGAGCCCCTAATGCCGAGAAATCACACCGTGGCAAAAAAAAAAAATCAAAGGCAGAGCAGCCCTCTTATGTCGTGGAGCGACAATCAGCTAGCCTCAGTTGGAAGTGCCATGCAAAGTGGCAGTGGATGTGGCAGAATCATACTCTCCTCTCTAATACTACATGTTATCGCTGCCTTTAAGCCACTTAGCGATCAAATGACTCCGAACCGCGCGGGCTGCTAATTCTGCAGCTAATGAGAGCGCTGCTTATCAGCAGGCGAGAGCTCCGACGGTGCAACGGCGACACATGGCAGCCCACGACCAGGGGAGGCAGACAGGTGTTTGTCTCCGTGGCTCTGCTACGGCTGCGACTGCTGCTACTGCTGCTACTGCTGCCACGAGAGAAGAGTGAGGCAAGAGAAGAGTGAGGCAAGCGCGGTGTCTTTCATTAGAGCTAATGCCCGTTCTGTGATCAACAAGAGGGGGGGGATTAGTGACCTCTCTGCCCCCACAACACTTCCTATTCTCACCCACTGTGCAGAAATCCAGAATGGTGACTTCCTCTTCCTGTAGGCCCAGTGGGCATGACGCTTCCTGCTCCTCAGTGCATCAGTGGCTGATTAGAGACAACGATTGACCACAGAGTGCTCACAGCACGCCCTCCGTGTCTTAATTAGCCGCTGATGGAGAGGAGCGCCAAACACTAAACAGAACTCGCAACATCTTGATGGCCAACACTTGGATGGGACGTGTTACTTTTGATACTGAAGCATCCCTAAATACTAATAGTCTTGCAGACAAAAAAGCAATAAAAAGAGCTCTCTAAAGCTCAAGGCCACTCAGTACTACTCACAGGTTAAGACTTATCTCATCAATACCACACAACCAGAATGTGAAGGACTGCTCCTTAAATCCCTATGGGACACAAGCTGAATAAACTTACCAAAACAATTAGAAAAACAATTAATTTTCTAATTAGAAAATGGTGTGCTCATCAATAAATCTTTCGCTTTGATTGTAAAGCAACTTGTATACCCCACTTTAGTTAGTGTGTATGTGTGATGGAGGGAGAGAGAGAGAGAGAGAGAGAGAGAGAGAGAGAGAGAGAGAGAGAGAGAGAGAGAGAGAGAGAGAGAGAGAGAGAGAGACACAGCGTAGGTTATGTGTAAAGTGTTTGTATATTTTTGTCCATAAGCCAGATAAAGCTAATTTCTTCAGCAAGCTAATCATTCTCTGAGGATAGCTGAAGATTGCAAGCAACCTCATCACAAACCGTGTCGACACAGACCTGCTATCATACCAGCCGCTCAGCAGTAACCTTGAGGGTTGTGCCTCTCCATTTCAGATCAGAAAACATGCCTTTTCAATTATTTCACCAAAACTTGCCTGAGAAAGTCAGTTCAGAGGACAAGACGACACCCTGAGGACTGATCCAATTCCATGACTAGCCCTTTTCTATTCAGCGGAGAAACCTGGACAGGACCTTTAGTCCACTGCCACTCAGCCTGGCTGCAGGTTGCAGGCCTTCTCCTAGTCACAGGTGTAGCCGCCTGCCGGGCCGGCCTATAAAAAGACCCAGCAGAGCAGAGCATCCACACCAGGCATCCTGTGGCCGGAAGGGCCTTGGCATTGATGTGTCGGCACATTGTCTGGAGCGGCTCCAGGTCCAAAATGGACCTAAACAATGTGGCCAACATACTCGTATGTGCACAAACACAATGTATATACATGCACCCCTCTTCTCTTTGTTAGCCAACACAGCCATTCAAGCATTCAACGCCAAAGAGATATGCGGCAGTGCTCCCACACAGAGAGCCACACGTGCACAGGCATGTCAGAGAGGCCGGAGAGCTTCATCAGAGGGAGGTGCTGCTGATCACCACCACATTTGTTCCTGTGTTCAAAGCAGCTAAATGTGTCCTCCTATTGTCTGCCAGATTATGGCTGTTAAAGGGCATAACCCTACACACACACACACACACACACACTGTAAAGTCTAGTCAATGGCATCCCTAAGCCATAACACATGTTTTCGAGGGTATTCTTTGACAGGGTGTGGTGGGGTCACAGAAAGAAAATATGTGGCCAGCCTATGTCAGCCTATGTCTATGTCTATGTCAGCCTATGTCTATGTCTATGCCAGCCTATGTCTATGTTAGCCTATGTCTATGTCTGTCAGCCTATGTCTATGTCTATGTCAGCCTATGTCTATGTTAGCTTATGTCTATGTCAGCTTATGTCTATGTCAGCTTATGTCTATGTCTATGTCAGGCTATGTCTATGCCAGCCTATGTCTATGTCAGCCTATGTCTATGCCAGCCTATGTCTATGTCAGCCTATGTCTATGCCAGCCTATGTCTGTCAGCCTATGTCTATGCCAGCCTATGTCTATGTCTATGTCTATGTCAGCCTGTGTCTATGTCAGCCTGTGTCTATGTCAGCCTATGTCCATGCCAGCCTATGTCCATGCCAACCTATGTCCATGTCAGCCTATGTCTATGTCTATGTCTGTCAGCCTATGTCTATGTCAGCCTATGTCCATGTCAGCCTATGTCCATGTCAGCCTGTGTCCATGTCAGCCTGTGTCCATGTCAGCCTATGTCTACCCCATGGTATTTCTACTAGTGGGAGAGAACAGACCCCATGGTGGGTACATGTTGTGCAGGAGCTCCATTACCCACGAGAGGAATAGTGTTACACTGCATTTCACACACACATGACTGTCATGGCACAGACGTCCTGAAGCCAGAAAATCTGCATTATCAATGGGGAGAGCTTGTGTTGAAAGAGTGAAAGGAGGAGTTCATGCCATAGTAGGCATGAGGGAAGGCACTAGAACTCTAGAAAGCAAGCTCAAGGATTTCAGAAACACAACATGGTTTCTTCAAAGGACAGAAAATAATACCGGTAGGAGCCTCTGGAACTTCAAGCGATGGATTAGCAAATAGAAAGGGTCCTTCAAAAGTGGGATTGCTAGAGGTTTCACAGTTGAAGCTGGTTCCCAAAGGTGTTTTTTTCAGGAAAAGAGTTTTCCTCCAATCCTTTCATCCACATCTAAATTCTGCATAGCATCAATCCCCCGATCCCCCTATGAAACATTTAAAAAGCACTTTTTTCTTTTTTAGTCGAGCAAACTTCTATCAATTCTTTGGTGTCTTCTTTAAACCAACACAAACTTCCCTGAAAACTCTTTCTCTTTTCAAATGTTTCCAACATCGTTGGAAGAACACAAGCAGGACGTCTCACCACCACGACACAGAAATGACAACCTGGTGGGCCAGACTACAACACACATCAACAACAAACCCTTGTACTGCACTGCCTGCAGCTACTGCTGGTGAATCCTGATGATGGGGAGATGTTAGCCAGTCATTCTTCAATAGGTGCTCTTCAAAGAGCAGCGTGGCACGGCTGGGAAACTCTCCTCAATGACAACTCACAGAACTGCATCTGAACCTTGGAGGCCACCACACAAATGAAAGCAGACGGCCATGGCATGCTGAAAAAAAATAGGTTAAACTGGGCGGTCAAGCCCTGGTCCACACATTTGGGCAGCGTGACGTTATAACAAAAAAAATAGTCAACTGTTTGTTGTTTATTGTTATGATGAAAACTAGATCCATTTCACCCCACAACTGAGGAAAAAAAATGTCTGGTAACAGTTTCAAAGACTTTCTGAGAAGTTAGTGACCCAGTTAGTCTCCGCACGTAAACCACGACAAACAGGGTCACCTCATCCATATCTGTCTGTTGCTGAGATGTGAAAGCACTGAGAGACACAGTCACTGTGGCGGGGTTGAGGAGTCAGTGAATGAACGTGGCAGAGGTCAAAGGGTCAAGCCTGACAGTCCGAGGGCAGGACTTACCTTTTGGAGGTTTGATGGCTTTCATCAGTCATCCAAGTAAACCTTTGTGCTGTTATTTCACAGACATCAAGACTGAGCTAAAAACAACCACCATGGGTCTCCCATTTAGCTCACAGATTGAGTGGAATCCTCCTACGGCCATTTATTTGAATCATTTTGATTCCCTAAGCTACTGGCCAAAATAGGCCACTATGAATCTAGGAATCTGTACAGCAAGGCACAGGGGCAACAGCTCCTTAAGGTTTATAATTGCAAGTAGCTCAAATGAGCTGAGCGACCATCACCTCATGTAGTTGAAATGACTGTACAAACATAAGCCATGAACCATCGTCCTCTTCACCGGTCAGTGCCCAGTGTCTGAACAAAAGGTGTAATTCAGGTCTGAGAGGAAAAGGGGTTGCCAGTGGAACCCTTCTGAACACTGAAATACAGAATGTATAATGCTGATGTTCACTGTGTCCCACAGAAAGGCACCACACCACTGTGAATGGCTACAGGAAATGAAAAATCACTGCACAGAATTAGCGTCACCTTTTCCTCAATACACAGACAGATACCGTCACACAGACGTTCAAAGACTTCTCTAGTTCAAAGACCTCTGTCTAACTGGCTGACTTAAGTGTTCGCCTATCCCATAGACAGATGAGAAAGTATGAAGCTGAGGAACAAACCTGCCAGATAAGTGTAATCATCCCAAACACTCACATCCACAAACAGCACATGTGACAGACACAGACAATCAGACATCACCAAAGCAGACACCCGCTCAGATGGGAAAGCCACACCTCAATCAGACTCAACCTCAATTCCTAGGAAATGACTGCCACCACTCACACTGCGAGGGCAAACCCATGCTTGCAGAAGAGCCACATCAGACTCGCTGACATCTGCCACCTGAAACATCCCCCCTGTCACTTCCCTCCCCTCCACACTCACCAGCAGCAGAGCTACCTTCTTCATGGTCCGGTTCCCCATAGTTGGCAGGATGTGTGTGTGTGTGTGTGAGCGCGTGGTTAGGCTTCACCCTGTTCTCACTTCTGAACTGGAGGGCTGCGTTGAGAAGGGAACCACTGCCTGCTCCACTGCTGTGTGAGTGGAGCGCAAAGGATAGAAATGATTTGGCTCTGGCATCGTCCCTCCCTTTCTCTCACTCCCTCTCTCTCCCCTCTCTCACTCCCTCCTCCTCCTCCCCCTCTCCCTCTCCCTCTCCCTGCTCTGTTGCCTGTATCACAAAGACAGAGGGGGAAAAATATGCGCGCACACATACATACATACATACATACACACACACACGGTAATGGCAGACTAGCACAGACACACACACACAGACACAGACACACACACACACACACAGACACACACACACACACACATGTTCACAGGAAAGGCAGCAGAGCCACATGGCTCAGCAAAAGAGTCACATTCCAAACCTGCCATCAGGGCGGCCACACGAGGACAGTCCCAAAAAGAGAGAGGGCCCCCGATGTACATGGTGTGTTTGTGTGTGTGTGGGGGGGGGGGAGCGCACACACACACACACACACACAGGTCCTTTACTAGGTACATGGAGGAGGGCACATCTGTTGCGTCTCCATCACAAATGCAATAAAATCACCTCTCTCTCTCTCTCTCTCTCTCTCTCTCTCTCTCTCTCTCTCTCTCTCTCTCTCTCTCTCTCTCTCTCTCTCTCTCTCTCTCTCTCTCTCTCTCTCTCTCTCTATGACCCGGGTGGTCCTGTGATTCACGGCATGTGGAGAAGGGCCACTTTGGTCCGAGGTCATTATGCGGAACGTGTGTTTGTCACTTTCCATCGTTAATTATCCTCCTCATGGCTAAGTTGAGAATGACTGTGATAGAGGAAGGACACAAGTCCGATAGGGATCAGACAGACTTGATTGGGAGGGGGGGGGGAGGCGGGTTAGACAACCATGTCCTTCACAAAGTCAACACTAAGAACCAAACAAACCACAAAAAAGCATAATTACTGCCACCCTCACTGTAATCACCTTCCAATCTCAAGCAGCAGCCTCCCACAGAAACTTCGTTAAGGTCCTCTACGCAAACGACTCGTCACTGAAATAGCCTGGCCGCCTCCAGTTGCTCCGAATTCAACACCTTCCTGGTCTGTGTCACTTCCAGCAGGGTGCCACCGGCGAGAACAAGAGCACCGTGGATCAAATATACCCACAGCATTTGTCTGAAATGTCAGCCACCGGTCACAGCCTCAGCCTATAGTGAGGGGCTCGCCATGCATGGCCACGTCAGTCAGCGACCGACCCACTCGTCCACACCACAGTCACCGTGCCCTGACCGCTCGGAGCTTCAAGGAGTTCTGTTCATAGAGCTATAACTGGAAATCGAATTACTCTGTTATAACAGATGGCAGACATTCAGCTGATGCATGCTTACACTATGCAAGTGCATGGATCAGCTGCCTTATGGAGTCACCATGGGGTGCGGACCCAACCACGAGCGACGTCTAGAACACTCTGAGGTCATAACACACTGCTCTTTATGGGACTGGCAGGTACAGGGGGAGTCAGGTGTGATAATGGTTGGAATTTGAATTATTCAAACCTTGGCGAGTTCCCGTCTTGACTACTGCAACGCCCTCCTAACGGGCCTGCCGGCATGCGTGGTGAAACCACTACAGATGATCCAGAACGCGGCGGCGCGTCTGGTGTTCAACCAACCGAAGAGGGCACACGTCACCCCGCTACTCATTGAGCAACACTGGCTGCCTGTAGCTGCTCGCATCAAGTTCAAGTCACTTATGCTTGCTTACAGAGTGATTGCTGGTTTTGCTCCCACCTACTTAAATGCTCTTGTAAGGGCAAATGTTGCCCCAGGATGCTGCGCTCGTCAAATGAGCGCCGTTTAGCACTACCGTCTGTCCAAGTACGGGAACCTAGACTATTCTCATTCGTAGTTCCACGTTGGTGGAACGAGCTGCCTAGCACTACCAGAGCAGGGGCGTCCCTCTCTACTTTTAAGAAGCTCTTGAAGACCCAACTCTTCAGAGAGCACCTCCTTTCTTAACTTGCACTTCTACTAGTACTTAACTGCACTTACATCAGTTACATTCCTGCACTTTTTTTTTCTATTTCTTATGTAAAATAGTATTTATTGTTACACTAGGTCTCTATTGCTCGTAGCTTGACTGTTCTCTCCCTTGTACGTCGCTTTGGACAAAATTACTAAATGTAAATGTAAGTTCACTTTCATAGCTCTGAAAACCCATTCATTTTGTTTGCAATAATATCTTGGTACCAGCAGAGGGAGCAGTTGAACAAAACATGGACAACTATTTTGGGGTAAATGTACACTTCAGTAGTTAAAGGTTTGTGTGCACATCTCTCTTGTTACAGAGTGGAAACATCTTGGATGATAAATGGATAATACCCCAGTGATTAAAGAGCCAAAGACAACATGTTTTCTCATTTCTTCTCAAAGGAAATAAAACATTTCACCCGTCTAAAAGAGGCTGGGAAGTGTAAATGATATCCAACTAATTATTGGCCTACATAAACAGTTTGAACAGTGGTACTGGTGAAAGTCTTCATTTCCAATAACAAATCACTGAGATTAGGATTGGCAGTTTCATTATACAGGATGTAAGGAACTTTTCAGTTGACCAGAATAGCTATAGAACTATAATAACTCTACAGGTAACCTTTGCACTTAATCTAAGAGAAGAACTTGCAGATATGCTTATTTTAAGGTCATTTCAGACAGGGCATTCTAATTCTGTTCTTTGACAGGTTGACAGGCTGTCACTAAATCAAACAGTGTACCTTTACCTGGGCACCTTCAGCTAGGAATCTAGATCAGTGCTTACCTTCTTCTTGAAGGGCGAGGCCGCGTTCTGATGAGGTCGTCCTGATGAGGCATCCACGTTGTCAATAGAGCCTGAAACGCTGTTCCTTAGGCCCTCCTCCTCCTCCTCCTCCTCTTCCTCCTCCTCTCTCTCACTCTCCTCCGAGTTCTCAAACTCGTCACTGTCCTGGTCCATCTCTTCCTCTCCTTCCTCCTCCTCCTCTCGCCTCTCGCGCTGGGCTCCTCTCCCCCCCTCCTCCCCCCGTTCTGTCCTTTCCTCCTCTCCTCTGTGCCGCCCAGCTCCTCCTTCCCCGAGGCTGCTGCTGCTGTTGTTGTTCTCCTCTTCCTCTTCCTCCTCCTCCTCGTCCTCCTGGTCCTGCCGTCGGCGTCTGCCCTGCTCCAGGGCCCAGCACGCTCCCTGCTCTCCTCCATTCACCGCGCTGCACTGCCTGCGGGGGGCGCCCTCGCCATGGTCCTCACCGCTGCCCATCTCTCCCGAGGGCCACATCTCTTCCTCCTCTTCTTCCTCCTCCTCACCCTCCTCTTCTTCTTCTTCCTCCTCCTCATCCTCTTCCTCCTCCTCCTCCTCCTCACCCTCCTCTACCTCCTCCCCCTCGCGGACCTGCTGGTCTTCTGCAGCGTCTCTGGGTTGATCCTGCTCTTCGTCCTCGACCACACGGTTCATGTTCTCCTCTTCCTCCTCAGCCCCCTGGCCCGGCTGGTGGGCCGAGGCCGTCCCTGAGGCCGCTGCCACCGCTGTGCGGGCCGAGGAGCCGTTACCTCGACCCCCCGGCCCTGGCCGTGGCCGCGGCCCCCCTCTCCGCCTGCTGCCCCCCGACAGCAGATCCTGGTTCATTTCCAAAAGCCAGCTTGCTACCTCCTGCACCTTCACTAGGCTGTCTGAGGAGGGGAAGGGCTTGGCATTCTGGAAAGGGAGAGAAAGAGAAGACAAAAAAAAAAGGTTGAAAAGCTGTCCGTGGTTATGCATCCCTAATGTAGCGAGGCTGGACATGCAGAACAGCATTAGCCTTTTAACGACCTCAGCATCTTTTATTAACTTTTATAATGAATAAAATAACAATGGTCTTCATTTATACTGGTCTTCAGCACCATTTAGCATTTAACACCATTTGATACAGGTCAGGGCCCTCAATCCACTCGTGTTCATGTTCTGAGACTTCAGCACTATAAACCTAACATGTACCAACATTACAGCTTGGTAGAGAACTGCATGTAGTGTAAATATTGTTTGATAAATATTGTAAATATTGTTTCTTTTAATAGCCAGTGCATTATTATGACAATATACATTGGGAAATGAGTCAGGTGACATTCATAATAGTAAGCGTGAGTTGATCAAATCAACTGTGTTCTTTTGCGCTCTACCCATTTCTGTAATTGCATCTTCTGGCCACAAGGGGGAATACCACCTCAAAGAAACAGTAAGGCCATGGAGCATTTTAGCCCGGAGATCTTTCTTCTAAACCTGCTCTGCACCTCTGTGCAGGTGGGAAGGGTTACCTGTCCCGGAGAGCAGGGTGTTTCCATGCTGTGAGAGGTGTGGTCTTGGTACATAAAGCACCAGAAGAGCACAAACACAAGGACAGTATCAGCCTTGGTACAAGTGATCATATCCGGGATTGTTACTTAACTAAAAAAACAAAACAAAAAAACAAGATGTCTTTAAAAAATTATCTTGAAGAAATGATCTGACCGCATAAAACGGTTGATGCACGAGAGAACACACTTATAATAGTAATTCAGAAAAAAAAAACGAATAAAAAATTTATAAAAAAATAAAAATGGCTTTCCTATATGGGCCCCTGTGCACTGCACCGGTTGCCCCATCAATAGGTACGCCAGTGAGCTGGACAGAGGGGTAAAGGCCATTTGGGAGAAGCGGAGAAGCCAACATGACTATCTTGTTGTCCTCTACCTGTAGCTTACCACTCAACAAGCTAGGCTCTAGTCCAAGTGAGCCAACCAAAGCAAAGATGCTTATTCAATTTTGGTGTGGTATGGTGTGATTTTATCATTAAATTGCGTGTAATATAATCCCTTGTCACTGTTTTTCGGGATGGTAGTTCAACAAGACCAATGCAATGATGACATTCTCTTCATGTCACACAGTGAAAAGCCATGCCTCTTGTAGTGCAGTGCATTTCCACATGGCAGGGTTTCTGCGTGCGAACCCTAACCCATTATTTGCAGGGAAGCCAGGCATGATTGAAGTGGCAGCAGTGTTGCTGATTTGTAATGCAGGGAAGCCTCTGATTACGCAAGGTTAAACTAATCACAGGGCTGTGTCTGCATCGTACACACTCCATCACCACACACCCAAACAACTCATGATGGAGCACCCCCACCTGGACCTTACTTTGCAGACTGCTCACGTCAGGGATTTTGCCCGACCGTTACGGAGAGAAGTTCAACACCTCAGTTTGAAATCCCGATGGGTCAAGGCAAAATGCAGACACAACAGAGACCTCTGAGGATGAAGGGCATGAAGAACATGAAGGACAAGGAAACAACAACAAAACAAACAGAAAGGGTTTGAAAATGCTTAAGTGCTATGACTTGGTCATCAAGAAGTAATGGAATCATTCTCCAGTGCAGTTTGGCTATTTTAAGCTGAAGAAACCAGAGATAGAACCTCATAGAATAGAATAGAATAGACTTTATTTGTCATTGTGCATTGGATACACAACGAAATTTGTTTGTGCAACCACTAAAAAAAGTGCAGTTGTGCTGGGTGGAGGGTATGAGGGTTGTGTGATTGTTTAGTTCTGTGATGGCCCTGGGGATGAAACTGTTCTGCAGTCTGGAGGTGCGGGCTGTAGTGGCCCGGTAGCGCCTGCCAGAGGGTAGCAGGGTGAAGAGATGGTTTGCGGGGTGAGTCTCATCCTTCAAAATGCCACATGCTCGGCGGAGGCAGCGTGTCCTAAAGATGTCGTCCAGGGGAGGCAGTGGAAGTCCAATTATTCTCTCCGAAGACCTTATGACCTGACTGAGGGATTTCCTGTCCTTGTCTGTGCAGTTGACATACCATGCAGTGATACAGTATGTGAGGACACTTTCAATGCAACAGTGGTAAAAAGACTTAAGCAGCTCGGAAGACAGGTTGTTTCTCTTCAGTATTCTCAAGAAGTAGAGCCGCTGCTGTGCTTTCTTGACTGTGGCGGTTGTGTTACTCATCCATTTCAGGTCCTCTGAGAGCATAGCCCCCAGGAACTTAAAGCAGGAGGTCCTCTCCACTTCCTCACCATTGATGATGAGGGGTTGAGGGTTTGCCTTTTGCCGTCTGAAGTCAACTATGATTTCTTTTGTCTTTTTGACATTCAGGGTCAGGTTGTTTTGCTTACACCATCCTGTCAGTCTGTCAACTTCGTCTCTGTAGGCACTTTCATTTCCGTTGGTGATTTGTCCTACCACAGTCGTGTCATCTGCAAATTTGATTACTGTATTTGAAGTATGGGTGTTGGTGCAGTCATATGTGTAGACGGAGTAGAGCAGGGGACTCAATACACAGCCTTGTGGAGCTCCGGTGCTGAGGGACAGGCTCGAGGATTGGTGAGGACCCAGTCTCACTGTCTGGGGGCGATCTGTTAGGAAATCCTTAATCCACATACACAGGCTGTAGCTGAGGCCCAGATCAAGGAGTTTGGTGATCAGCCGGTTGGGGACGATGGTATTAAAAGCTGAGCTGTAGTCTATGAAGAGGAGTCTCACATATGTCTCCTTCTTGTCCAGGTGTGTCAGCGTTGTATGGAGGGCTGTGACGATAGCATCCTCAGTGGACCTGTTTTCCCTGTAAGCATACTGATGCTGGTCGAGGGAGCGAGGGAGGGCAGCCTTAACGCGCTTCGCCACCAGCCTCTCAAAGCACTTGGCGATGATGGGAGTGAGCGCCACAGGTCTATAATCATTTAAAGTGCTGATGTTGCTTTGCTTGGGCACAGGAACAATAGTTGCTGTTTTAAAACAGGTTGGTACGACCGCTTTGGCTAAAGACATATTAAAAATGTCCGTAAAGACATCTGCGAGCTGGTATGCGCATTCTTTGAGCACTCTTCCTGGAATGGCATCTGGTCCCTCTGCCTTCCTTGTGTTCACAGACCTGAGGATGTGTCTTACCTCCTCTGCTGTTATCATGGCTGTGTGGTCTGTGCCAGCAGGTGGGGGAGCAGCTCCATTATCTAGCCCAGATGTCTCGAAGCGGGCATAGAAGTGGTTGAGCTCCTCTGCTAAGGAGGCATTGGTGTTTGTGGGTGGGTTGCGGCTTCCCCTGTAGTTGGTGATCTGTTGTATGCCTTGCCACACTTGTGTTGGGTCTCTGTTGGTGAAGTGGCCCTCAATCTTCTCCCTGTACATGGCTTTGGCCTGCTTGATGCCTTTTTTCAAGTTGTGCCTGGCTATGCTGTACTGTGCTCTGTCACCTGATTTGAAAGCTGTGTTGCGCTCCCTCAGAAGGGCCTGGACCTCCCCAGTCATCCAGGGTTTCCTGTTAGGGGGAATCCTGATGCGGGTGTTGGTGGTGATATTTTCAACGCAGGTCCTGATGTAACAGAGGACAGCAAAGGCATACTCATTCACATCCTGATTAAAAAACAAGGTCCAGTTTGTTCGTTCAAAGCAGTCCTGGAGCTGTAGAGATGCATCTTCAGGCCACTTCCTAACAGTTTTGATGGTAGCTTCTTGTTTTTTAATGATGGGGCGATATGCTGGAATCAGGGATAGTGACAGGTGATCAGACTGGCCCAGGTGTGCGAGGGGTGAGGCCCTGTATCCCTTTTTAATATTAGAATACACACAGTCCAGAATATTTTTTCCTCGAGTTGCACACTTTACGTGTTGATCAAAGCTGGGCAGCACCCTCTTGAGGTTGACATGGTTAAAGTCACCAGCCACGATAAAAACGCCCTCTGGATAAGTGGTCTGCTGTTTGTTGGTCTCATGGTTGTTATGCTGTGGTGGCTGAAGAAGAGTGACTGAAATTCTTGAGTATACTTCACAATGCATTAAGAAGCAATGGAGACAGACAGACAGACAGACAGAGAGAGAACACTAGATAGATAGAGAGAGAGAAAGAAAGAAAGAAAGAAAGAAAGACAGAGAGACAGAGAAAGAAAGAAAGACAGAGAGACAGAGAAAGAAAGAAAGACACAGAGACAGACAGACAGACAGACAGACACAGACAGACAGACAGAGAGAGAGAGAAATGTAAAACAGATGGGCCATCTTCTCACAGCACACAAATGCACGTGCCTGTATAGACAAAGCCCTGTGAGTGGTTCCTCCACTTGGCATAATTCATTTAGCTACCGCTCCACTATTTAAACACAGAGCATTAATGAACCACTGCTCCACTATTTAAACCCAGAACATTACTGAACCACTGCTCCACTATTTAAACCCAGAACATTACTGAACCACTGCAAGCACTTGTATCTGTGTCAGAGATCCACAGGAGAAGTGTGTGCATGATGGCACAGTTTGATGGAAGACAGTTTATGTAGTGTACAGATTGGAAGTGTGACACATTTGAAGGTTTAAACTGAACTACTTCCACAAGCCTATTTGACAGTGATGCAAAGTGGGGCTATCCGCCCATCACTGTCAAGCACGCTCATCCCCACAACAGTTGCAAGACAAAAGTGACACGTTCAACAAGTCTATGGTCTTGGTCTATGGCGATCTATGTGTGGGCTCTCTAAGGCTAGAGTAAAGGAGCCAAGTCTGGGAACATTTCCTAATAGCACCGATCAATACCATCAGCATCCACTGCAGCCTACACATGAACAGAGGGCTCAACACAAAAGCAATCAACACAGTAATGTATCAGGACCCAATGCCAACATGTCAGTCACCTTCTCATCCGACAGCTAATCTGAAGATCATCCCTCCAATAAGGGTTCAGGCCAGACAAGTAAGTCTTTCCTCCTCTGCATGAACCCTCAATTCACTTCAGGGCCGCTACTAAGACAGACAGAGCTACTAGGCTGAAGCCCCGGACCCCTCTTCTATAGCCCCGAACTGCTCCTGCCACCGCGTAGGTTACATTTCCTTTTGAACTTTGGGCAAACTCACCCCAACTGCGTTCCCTGATCTCTCCAGGTTTTTCAAATACATATTAGGATATGAGAGGTAAAACTTTTGTTGACATTTATCCTGCTTAAGTACCATGTTATTTTTCTACTACATTCTTCATGTTCGTATAGTTTGAGATCACCATCATAACCTGCTAGCAAGCGGATTAAACTCAGGAGGTACGCACAGATAGCTAACTATGTTATCTGGCCAATGTTAATAGCTAACTATGAGTTTGAATAGACTTGAATATACAGTCTTTGATCAAATGTGTGACAGAAATAAATAAAGGCAGCTATAGAGCGAGTGAAGCTGTTGCCAAGGACAACTCCATGTGATAAAAGCTGTCCTTGTAGCTTTGCAGATGCACTCCTGTACTAATATTGAATATTTGGGCTAAGCTAAGTGGGATCTACACTTTGGTGTAGCAAACAAAGGCAGATGTGTTTTCTTACATGTTCACACAAAATGTAATTTATGTCTATAAAAAAAAAACCTATAAAAATAAATAAAAACCTCTGTTATCAATGAGTTTATAGCTATGTCCATGTACAATGAGTTTATAGCCATGTCCAATGTACAGAAGTGATGTACAGTGTAAATCAAGAACCAACACACAGACACACTCACACACTCAACATTAATAAACCAGGCTTGGCAGAAAAAAAAAAATGTAACCCCTGACATGCACTAATAGACAGCATTAAGCAGCATTGTGCTGATCTTACTCCTCTGGATGGTTGATCATTGATTGGTTGTCTGCACCATGACACACAGCATGCTTGCCAACCACCCATCACATGTATCAGTGGAGAGTCTTTATCTAAAAAACCTTGTGTGTCCTTTTCAGATCACCAACGATGGAGCTGGCAATCTCAGTAAGTGAACAATCATTCTAGTGGATCATTTGTTTTTCTGCAGAGAGCAGTTGAAAGAGAGACAAACAGATCCACAGACTGAACTGAAGTGTTCAGTTCAGTTGTGTGAGCTCTGAACACATGAAGCTCCTCGATGTCGTTGCACGTCAGCAGGGGAGAAACGGAACTGGAACGCCCAATTTAAACCACCATGGTGACCTCCAAAGAAAAAAACCCCAGTTGAACATGCAATGCTGACTGACACGAACAATGTGTCGACGTCTTCCTTGGAGACAGCGGAATGTCATGTGAGCAGTGTCGGCAGGATAATCCCTCATGACAGGAATTATTTACTAAATCAGCAGATAGCAACATTGGGAGCACACCACTACTTAACTGCCACCAGATAGAACTCTGCCTGACTAGGGCTGTAATACACAACGGATACTACAATACGGAGCTTACTGTTCTGTATCAGTTTATTTGTGTGAAGGATGGCACTGCGGTCGAGTTGAGAGACAGGCGAGGAAAATTGCAGAGCGAGTCGTTTCCTGTGGCTGAGACCCACTTCCATTATGAGAGGCTATAAAACATCAGACTTTCCAGTTGAGCTCTGGCACCTGTCCAGCCACACATGGCCAGGGAGAGAGAAGATGGAGAGGCTGAGGTGGGCGGGGGGGGAGTGCACTCTGGGGCGAATCCACATACCAGTGTGATACGCTGCGTGTCATTGCTTTACTTATTACCACGCTGTACACCTCTATGGCAGGTCATTTATCTGTATCTAAGGCCAAGAGGAAGGCAACGTTCTGGGAGCACACACACACACACACACTCTCTCTCTCTCTCTGTCTCTCTGTCTCTCTGTCTCTCTGTCTCTCTGTCTAAATCTCAGTTTCACTCTCGCTCCCTCTCTTAGTCTCACTGAAGTTAAAGCCCCATAATATAATGTGTTTTGTGTTTTTGTGCTTCTCTTTTTTGTTTGTTATATTTTGGCAGTCTCTGACATCCTGGTGTAATTCACTTTTATATCGCTGTTGCAAAGAAAAAAAATCATGGCCTTCTCTCATGCCCAAAAGGATCACAGGACATACAAGGGGGCTAAACTGGTCTTAGACTACAGTCGACAAATATCACGTAAATAACTATGCCATGACAACACAAAACACTTAAAACTGGCAAGTGTTCAAATAGAAGAGCAGAGCATAGCTAGCTATCAATCTAGTTCTTTTTGAGTGGCTGGCTAGCAAGTTCCATATTTGTGAATATCATGCTGTAAAGGCATCCAACGGTTTTGAAGGTTTTTGTAGTTAAGCAGGAACCACAAACATAACCTATATCTAAGCTATATAAAAAGGAATGTGTGGGTATTATTGACTGCGTTCCAGCCCAAAACAGAGAAGGGTCGGGGGCAGAAGCAGAAGTGGGTCTCTGGCTCCACACCACCTGCCTAGCAGCCTCTCATACTCTGCCACTGGGACGACAACAAGAGCAACTCTGACACTGTTGAAAAAGAGAGGCCGCATTTTGTGTCCGTTTCTGTTCAGTTAGCACATCACAACCTTCAGGAGAGTGTGTATTTTCAAGTGTGTGTCTTGTGTGTGGAGAGAGCATTTCAGGGAGGCATTAGACCCATCTCCAATTGCAGTCCAGCTGTCCCCTGGGAGTTGTAGTTCATATCGGCTGGAGTGGTGAGCGGAAGGCTATGAATAGCGCAATTTGCCGTGCAGCTTACAGGAGAACAAAGCCTCCGTAATTAGCCACGAGCGACGCATGATCCCTGCATGTTGTTACTGTTGTGGAAACGATCATTGTCGCGCACATGAAAAGATGGGCACACACGCAAAGGCACCCTGGGAATTTGCCTGCCAGGGCAGCAGACAGGATGGTAGGGGGGGGGGGGGGGGGGGAGTGGATCCCAGAGCGATTTAAAATAGAAATGTTAAACATGTTTCAGCAGCTCTATTAAGGAGGAAATGAGAAATCAGATTCCTGCCTCTTGTCCTTCGAGTCGTGCAGTGTAGCAATCACTGCCATGCCCTACTATACTCCAACACAGTGGGGTGGTTATTTCATAAAAATGAAACCCAAATCAAATGCAAGGGAATAACAGTCAATCTGGGCTGAACAAACAGGATGCTTGCATTCAGATGGCTCTGGAATCAGAAAATCTCATAAGCCATCTGGCCCATCTGGATACGCTGATCCTGCTGGAAGCCTTCTTTTGTTCTCTCTCTGGTTTCATCTGATCTCATGTGGAGGAGAGACAGTGTCAGGTCTGCGTCCTTGACAAGCCTTCCTCATGTTCCCAGGGCCTATTCAGAGGGGCATGTTAGGAGCCAGAGGAGCATCAGTAGAGAGGACGGCTGGGAACCGGCCCTCTGTGCACACAACAAGGACAGACAAGGACACACACACACACACACACACACACACACACACACACACACACAAACCATGGTTCACAGTCCCGTACGGAACCCAAAGATGCAGCCGTTTCCACCCAATCAGAGGCACTAAAAGCTCTCTGTTCTTTTCCCCCAGTGAGGGTAGATTACAGCTTTCTTCTTTTCCTAATCAGCGTAATTGAAAGTGGCCTGGACTATGCAGTCACTGCAGTCAGCAAAAAAAAAAAAAACACACAGCCCGAATTTGCTATGACACTCACTCTGTGCGGTTTCCATTAAGACCAGACTGTGAGGCGATTCATGAAACAGACTCCCACACCAGGGAGAACTGGCCACAGAACACAGAGTTGTCTGCCGCACGTTTCCAGAGGCATTTAACGTTATGTACACCTTACAAAATACATGTTATCAGAGCGAATTCAACTGCTACGGCAGTGCATGTCTTTGAGTTCCAGTTGTGTGAGATACACAGACTGCTGCATTAAAATCACACACCACCCATCATGCTAACCTCGTCTCTCCTGATTACCACAACAACAGGTGGTCACTCTTGTGCCGTACTGAATATTAGTTTTGAAAAATGTGTGCCAAACATCAAAAACATCTAAATGGATACAACAATCCATGCACTTCAACAGCTGAAGGAACGGCCCTCCATACTATGGAAAACAACAAAAGGTCTTGTTTAGTTCTCCTTAGCTACCAATCAGTGTGAGCTTTTACTGATGAAATGGGTCCTCTTCAGCCCCTGAATGAGGCTCCAGGATTAAAGCATAAAGGTTTGCTGATGTTGTAGCTGTAGCTGGCCAGGTCCGCATGGCACTGAGTGCAGCAGCTGATAAAGACAGCTGGACCCCGGCTGCACCCAATAGCTCTAGTGTCAAGTGCCTGAATGCCCCAGACAAAAGGCACAGCTGCAGGGGTGTGGGGGGTGAGGGGGGGGGGGGGCACTGCTGCAGGAGGCCAGAGAGGAGTAGTGGACACACACACACACACGCGCGCGCGCTAGGAAAACACCTCCCACCGCTGCCCACCGCTGCCCACCTCTTGCTGAGTGGGTAAGGCTGCAAACAACTACTTACACACACACACACACTGATGTCATGGAGTCGGTTACTAAAAACAAGCCCACGCAAACCCACTCTTCTTCTGACTTTAGGTCTGCATCTGCCTAAAGGATCTCAACCAAAGACGGGAGCACCGGGTGGTTAGGATTGACTGCTTCTCCCCTCATTCTCCACAGCCATCAAGCAGGCACGTGTTCATCATCGCCACTAAAAGTCCATTAAACATCCAGCAGCATAATGAATGGCCATCAGGGCTATGGGTATTTAGTGTCCGTAATCTCCAGCCCATTTGCACTCAGCCTTAATAGCTGCACTCTGTGGGCCTGGCTGAGTCGCACTAGTCTGCTTTGTTTATATTTTTTTATTTATTTCACATTACTTTTTGAGTCTATTTCTCCTGCAGCCCTTGCACTCGGACCAAAAGAAACAAGCGAGTCAGTGGCTTAGCAGATGTGAACAAGCAGAAGATCCGTGACTGAAACAGGTTGGCCGCTGATTGGCTCCTTCATTTCCCCCCTGCTGGAGAGTACATGAGGTGCGCCCAGCTCAGCTTGAACCCAAAAGGTGAAGAGATCTATTCTAATAATTGGGCACAGGTAGCTGATTACGCCGACTAACCGAATGCGAATTAACCCACTCAAATGACCACTCGTCTCAGACTTATCAAGTCACAACCATGGCGAGGAGTGGGTCCTCCTCTTCAAAACCTAGGATATGGCTGGAGGCCAATTCTAAGGGGATAACTGTATCACCAGTACCAGTAATGCCAATTTGATTGGAAAACGCCATCTAACAGGTACATTCAATTGTATCGACAACTCAGTGCATCTTGGGTCACAAAAGTATTGCATCTCAAAAGGCGGATGAACCTCAGTTTCCTCTGAGTCAAGGACGTGATCCTCCCAGCATGCATTCCATGTATGAACAAAACATGGAATGTTGTTTACGTGCAACTGGTTAAAAACAGACCAGAGGCTATATGATGGCCTACATACAGCAGCACTAACCACACACCACCTGGAGATCCTGGAAGCCAGCGAGGAACCACACCATTTTCCGGAGAACGGAAGAAAGGAGAACAACGTTACGGATCTGATGGAGAGGAAATCGATTCGGACGTTTCTGAGAGAAACAGACAGCGGACATAACTTCCACCAAATGGCAACTCCCCATAAATCATAAATATGCCACTTTAATACACTTTGGGGGGAGCAAGAAGAACAGACAATTCAATAGCAGCCTCCATTTAAATGAGTGCAAAGCCATCCATAAAACCTCCACTCTTCACACTGTGAAATGGCGTTTCCTCTCGTGTCCAACAGAGGCAAGCTTCCTGCCAGTCTAAAGGGCCGTGTGAGAGAACCTCAGATGCCGTAGAACTGTGATAAGAGAAGTGCAAGCAGCCAAAACTGAGAGAATAGACTGCCAGACAAGTAATGCCCAGCTTTGGCACATGAGAAGCTAATAAAAGGAAAAGATAATCTCTATAATTATAATTTCCAGCAGCGGTCATGAGCTGCAGTATCAGAGTCAAGTCCTGCTTTAGAAGACTAATCCTATAAATACAAGGCTAATGCTTCCGAGTGCCCTGGGTCTTCATTTAAGAGACAGGCGCTATTAAATCGAGGACACTTTGAAAAGATTGGGCTTCGAGACAAGGTCTGCAGAAGGAATGCGAGACCTTCAGACATGACCTGTCTTAGAAGCCTCTGTCGAATACATCAGAATACAGCACTTCTGACCTGCAGGAAGATGATTCTCTCTTGGGTCTTGCCTAAACTGCAGCATGGCTGGAGTTCCATTGGCTGCAGGCATTCTGCATTCTAAATACATTCAGGAAGTCAGATCTGGTTTCTATTGATCTGCATCTCTTCCATCTTTCTGTCAAACAGTTGCCCTCCCTCTCTCTCCTCATCTCCTCCCAAGACATCTCATTTCCGGAGATATCTCCAACAGAGATATTATTTCATGCACAGATCACTCTAAGCCTCAATTCTCAGAGTTGTTGGTAAAAAAAAATCCAAACACAAATCATGTACAACCTCGTGCAAAATGAAAACAACATCTGAGCACTTCCTATAAACTCACCCATTTATACTCAGTCATTAAAATCAAAACAAGGAGGAGCCAGCAGCAGCCTGCCAATCAACACAACCCCTTGACAGGTGAAGACAGATAAGGATCTGTGACCCCATTACCACCCACACCCAGCTTCCCATCGATCACATTGGATGATGAAAGTGCCCTTCCGCTGTCATTGTTCCTGTCAAACAGCAGCAGCCCTGGACGCCTAAATGGCTATGTCTGTTTCTGACCGCCACAAAAGAGGAGTCTGTGGTCACCAAAGCAGGGAGTGGGACAGCCATTAAATAACCTGCTTCCATTACAAAAATCAATTACTGCAGAGTACTGCTTTAGTCTCAAAGGCCTGCTAATGTTGAAATAACACAGAGCCAACCGCCGCAAGGTCAGGCCAGCTACTCAAGAGGACACACAAACACACATTCATACAAACACACATTTAACACAAAACACACATTCACACAAACACATTCACACAGACATACATTCACAGACATACATTCACACAAACACATTCATACAGACACACATTCACACAAACACATTCATAGAGACACACATTCACACAAACACACATTCACACAAACACACATTCATACAGACACACATTCACACAAACACATTCATTCATTCATAGAGACCTTTCTTTCCTCTGCACCACTTGCATCTATACATCAATTAGTCTGAACTACTCATGTTTAACTTGCATGGGTCACACTGACAGATCATCCGTGATACACCACATTTAGCGGTGTCAGGGTATTCACTACACCCTTTAAAGTCACCCTTAAAAGATGTGGCATGCAGTGACAAGAGAGACCAGGGTGAAAGTCTGAAACTGCCCTAAACATGCCGTGGGAGGAGGACAATCCTCCTAGAGACCTCTGCTGAATCAGAAGTATTCCGTGTGAAAGAAAGCTGTCCACAGATGATCCTGCTGTGTGGGGGCACCCCAAGAGTAGTGTTACCTTAGTGGGGCAGCCACTGGCCAGCCGCTGCAGGTGCTCAGAGGTGTTGCTGCAGGACAGCAGGTCGGAGCAGCAGGCCGAGCGGCCCAGCCTCTTCATCAGAGACGAGATGAAGCTGCAACCACAGCCACACATTGACTTGCTCATCGGGGCAGACACGGGTTGAAAAAAAGTGCCCCGAAAACAGGGAGACCAAGAACAAGCAAGGAGTCAAGAGGAAGAGGAAGTCCAGATCAAAGTCACACTCCCAGACACCTGTCCTGGCGCGGCTCCACTCTCTGTGTGTTCATCTGTGGGAGGGAGGAAGGGAGACCTCCAGAAACACCTGATGCCTCTCACAGCCCCCTCATGCAGGACGCAAAGCCGTGTGTGTCCTGTCTGCAGCTGCTCGTGTCCTCTCCTGTGGCATGAACACACTGCACTCGTCCAGAGCAGAGCAGAGCAGAGCAGAGCAGACAGGGAGCACGCTGTGCTCACAGAGTGTGCCACCCTCCCCTCCTAGCTCACCTCCCTCCACCTCTACAGTCTGCTGCTACAGATGCTCCCTCCGTTCTCTGGGATTCTCTTTTCTCCCTTTCCTCTCCCTCCCTCTCTCCCTCCCTTCCTCTATATCTCCCAACAGCAACAGGAGCACACAGCTCTATTCTCAAGCCTCCCGTTTAGGCTCCTCCCCCCTGGCCTGATGGCAATGGTCCACAGCCGGGCTGCCTGCTGTTCGCCTCTCATCTGAGCACCGCCGCTGCTGCTACCACTACCGCTGCTGCCCTTATTGAGGCTGCTGCCCATTCCTTTATGAACACCATCCACTCCACTGACACAAGTACACACACCCTCCTTTCAGCAAGAAAAATGTTTGCCGCTGGTAGTTCAACATGCATCCGTCTCCCTCTCTCATTCTCAACAGGACACATACATGCACACACCCACCCACACAGTCTGCTCCCCTCACGACATCAGTCGGCAGAGGACCACAGCCCCGACAGGTACAAATTCAACACTGCTGACGCCATACATAGCCTCGGGAATGACAGCTAGTCAGGGACAGTGCACGTGCATGCGTGCGCAAGACTGATGACGGAGCGACAGCCTTTATTATTCCACGCTGCAGATTTGTGAGAACCATCCATCTACAACAAAAAAAAGATGAAAATCAAAACATGCTGCTGTTAAACTGCTTCAGCGCAGTCTTTAGCAAACACAGACTGATTTTCAGTCTGCTTAAAGAGGGTTACACAATCCATTTGAGCACTGATGAGTGGGGGACAAATTCTCCAGACTTAGTAGTAGTAAAAGCTTGAAACATGCAGCAAGACTGCTAATACACGGATTAATATGGCAAAGGCAGAGTGAGAGAGAAGTGTTCATGTGTTCTAAAAAGCCCTGTCTGATGTAAAAGGGATGGGGTTCTTCTTAATCCTTTCAAAGCAGTTCACTCACTCTTGTGCACCTTGGCGCTAGCGCTTCAACTGATTAGTTGCTGATGAAGGCCCTACAAGGCAGACAATGTGCCAATTGGCATGCACATCGGAATCAGAATGTTGATGTCGGCTGATGAAGGGTCAGACAGAGAGTTCAGGCCACAGAGACATCTCTGATGAGAGGTCAGATTAGGACAGGCCTCACAACAGACATCCATCCACACGGGAGAACCAGCAGTAAGCTAAACTCCAGACTTTCTGGCTGCAAGTGGACTTTTATATAGTTAAGCAGCGAGTCAGGAACTTGGGATTTGAAATAACTTGTGAGATTACAATCTACGCTCCATTACCGGAACAGAGTGAACCAAGCTGTTCTGCAGGGTCTATCCCCACACACACACACACACACACACACACACACACACACACCTTTGCTTTCCCCCTCTCTCTCTTTCTGCTCAGTATTCATCTGGTCAGGTATACGCAGCCAAGCATCACACACAGACAGGCTGGAAATCGACTGCAGTTAGTGTGAGTGGATGAGGCGGGGGGTGGGGAGTCAAGGGAGGAGGCACTGACTGCCTCAGCAGTCAAGGTAAGGCAATTTACCCAAATCACTGATCTCTACTCTACTGAGGAAAGTCCAATAAATAGGCCAGAGAGAAGAGACTTTGTGGCTGCCAGCTCCTCGGTATTCTGTCCAAGGAGAAGGAGATTGAGTGAGAAACAGAGAGAACGAGGCAGAAAGTAGAGAAAGTGTTAGATGGGGAGTAAGATGAGAGAAGAAAAAGAGTTGGTCAGTTGGTGGAGAGGTGCAAGAACAAACAAAAACGACAGCTTTGCATGGTCAATTTATTACCTGGAATTCTATTCTATTCTACCCCTTTCATTGCAAACAGATGACAAGTTCCCAAGCACAAACTACAAGAAAAAAAACATCAACTGAAAGCAAAATGGATGAGCTAGCATTTGAAATAATATAACAAAACAAGGACTAACAGGGCTGGGTGGTATGGAAATATATTCCACATTCGACATACTTAGATAAAGGAAAGCATGCTTTGTTAACTTTTTTGATATTACAAATAAATACTAATACTTAAAAAGGAGCTATATGTAGACACCAAGCGTTTCCAATCGGTACTGCATTCCAAATTCAAAACACTGAAGAGCGTTGTCCCATCCCCTCCTCCCCAGACTTGAAGCTCACTCGGGGTACGAGGCTCAGGACACTGAACCACCTACACGAATGAGAGCAAGACAAGCTCAACATTACCAACTGCAAGTGACGACGAGGCAGAGGATCTAGAGGGAAAGCAACAGAGAGAGAAGGAAAGAGTGCAGGTCCTGCATACCAGTCCAGTTAACATGACTGAAATGTGTGAGGTCAGTGATTGAAATCCGTGAGACATCCCCAACGCCCACAGACACAAAAAAAGACAACACGTGCAAGATGGCTGTTGCATGTGCGAGGCATATCGAAACCAGGTCTGGTTTGCCATAAGTTCTGAACCGATGCTGATTATTGAAACTTTGTTGACTATAGAAGCCTAAAACTGCTACACAGACATAGCGAGTCGCACAGTGTGAACATGGCAGTCTCTCACTCGTACTGCACAGCAGTCTAATGGACTTATTATTATTCTATGCTATTGAGAGATTCCTCCAGTGTGACTGATAGCAGTACATTAGCATGTGTTAGCATGACAAGTTAAGCAACTCTACTTGGGTAGCCTGGATGCCAGACGAACTTAGCCACGCCCACAACATTTTTGGTCGGGAAGTTCGGTCTGGTGTCGCTCCGTTGGGGAGAAATGATCTCCTCACAAAAATCTGTGAGGAGATAGATAGACCAATCAAATTGTCAGGGCGGGCTTTATACGATGATGGACAGATGATCAACCCTAACGTAATCAACCACGTCACCAAAGAGCTTTTGGGGTGAATTCGTTTTCAACAAACATGGCTGCCGTTGGAGAGCTGAAATGTGGAAATTCAAGTCTGTTTTAGAAGACATTGACAGCACATTCATTTTGAAAGAGGAACAGAGAAACGCGATCAAGGCATTTGTCGATCGGAAAGATGTTTTTGCCGTCCTTCCTACGGGATCCGGTAAAAGTTTAATGTATGAGCTGGCCCCATGGTCTACATTATGGTCATACTACGTTGCTCTGATTGGTTCTAGATATATCCAATTGAGCGAAGAGGCATTTTTTTTCCTGGTTCGGTTGAAACACGCCCCATAATCACAGTCCAACGGAGCGGTATCAGACTCATATTCTGACTAGAATTATGAGTATGACATCGTCAGGCTACTACTTGGGATCACTGTGTCTCAAATTCTCGCTGCCTTGATAACCCAGCAGCACATGGACCACAGAGTATGAATGCAAGGACTGGAATGTTGAAATTACTTAAAATGCCCATCTCTACTAGTAGCCATGATAACTTAGTTAAGGTTAGCTAACCTTAGCTGAAATTCAAAACTTAGAAACTGCTAGCCAACTCGGCATCCGTCTTAAAATAGTTCTGGGCTCTTAGCCATCTCCATCTTTAAAACGGATCTCCAATATTAACATGCATTTTATTACGTCTCTAGTCATGTAGCTTTTTAGAAGAATGCCGTGGCGTTTTTTGTTGGGTAGAATCAAACATTATCTCTGTTGGTCCAGTCCGTTAGCTTACTCCCTTGGTGGTCGCACGCTGTGTTTGTGTTCTTATCTGGCAACCCAGGGTGTCAAAGTGGTACTGGAGAAATTGGCCAAGTTTGGAATGACACAGGCTACAACACAAACAGACATTCTGCTACAGAACGGACATTTTAAAAGGAGAATATACTGGCTGTAGCATTGTTGTCGGAGAAGCCAACATTTTAGTTTAGCATGTTTCTCTGATCTCTGATGACATAACATGTTCATTTTGTGATCAAGTACAGGAAATGTATTACATATTGGTCCTTTAAACGTTACACTTTATTACATTTTTGATTATATCATATCGTATTGCCTATCGCCATTTCTCATCAGCATATCGAGATATGTTTTAGTTTTTTTTGCCATTTCACCTCAGCCAACTGTGGATACTAAACATGTGGACACTTAACCCACTGGCCTACAATGCAGGCGTGTGTTTTTGTAAATTAGACCTGATGGGAGCAGAGGGAAGGGGAGAGAACAACACACACGATAACTGACAGTAGAGCAAAAAGGTTATGCAGGAAATCCTGGGCAGGAATCAGAGCCAAATCCTTCCTTATCCAGAGATCACAGATCATAGCAGGAAAGGGGGCATGGTGAGCTCAAGAGAGGCTGAGTGCCAGACAGGAATTAAAATCAGAGCCAAAATCTGATTCAGTTCACATTCTTTTCCATTCTCATCTTCTCAGTGTGAGACAGAGACGAGACGATTGCGAGGGTGAAGTAAGACTAATACACAGCTTTTATTCCCAATAATTATCACGTTAGTTCTGTAATCTAGGGCCGCAGTGACAGATTTAAAAAACACTTTAACTTAAGCTGCATGAAGATACAATCCAAAAGAACAGCGTGTAACAGAGGCTGATCATCAATCCAGTAGCCAGCTCTGAGAAGCTTGATGATTATGGGACCAGACGTGTGTGATTTTGATTCACGGCTGATTTCTGTTCCAATCAGAAGAGGGATTAGAAGTGTCCTCAACATCTGAATGACCCCCTCCTTTGGGGGGTTTGTGAGACATTCTTAGAATCAAAACTGACTGGAGTGTGACCCACTTGTCAAACTATAATGAGGTGTAAAGGGCTGGGAATTACAGACTGCCATTTTTTTGTCTTGAGCATCGTGATTTGCCAACTAGTGGCAAGCAACTGAAACATTCCTCTTTAACAAATACTTTTTCAATGCTTTTGATGCCCGTTTTAGTTCTTAAAAGAACATACTGTTTTTACACGCCCTTGTCAACCCAAGGCTTGTCCTGGCAGGTCAAACTAATGCCTCAAAATGACTAAATTGGAACAACCTGGTCTGTGCTGGTCCATTCATATCATTTTCTGTTCAAGGTTCTCAGAGGACAAAGATGTGATGCAAACAACTGTACATATAGCCAACTATTAGTCAAAAAGTGTACACACTTCGTCACCCATCACGAGGTGACACTTTGATAGTTCTCAACCAAGCTTGAGACAAGGAAACGGAATTGCACTGTGAGGGCAGACACCCTCCATACCGCCCATCTACATTAAACCACATAAAGCCTCATGCGTTCTCTCTTCAAGTTTAGATGCTGAATAGACAACAGAGAAAGAGGCATCATGCCTTTTGATGGCGTACCTTACTTGACTCCAAGGCACATGTTCAGAAATGGAATGGAAATAGACAACAGGATTAGATCCTTTGAATCTCTTTTCCTGCAGATGTAATGAGAGCCAGGGTGAAAGGGTGATGCTGTTCATTATTTATGAATGATCCTTTTCACAATGTCAGCTCCCCGCTCCACAATCGATCAAGAGCCTTAAAAAGGTTCAGTGCAGAACTGTGCATTTTTCTTCCAACAGACAGTGAATATGTGATCGGGTTGGACTGATAACCAGGAGAAGAAGAGGCAAACTCGAAGAGGTCAAGGAGAAATCATGCTGATCTAGTTGCACTAACTGATTTCAAAATCACACGTTAGCACAGAATACAAGAACTCCCAACCAGACACCATCCTTCAAGGTGGTGCTACAAACTGGTTATGTCTTTCCTGTGATGCATGCACCGCACCTCAAAGTATCCATGAAGGCAACATTTAAAGAAGTACTACAGACTACAATAAAACTAGCAAACTAACATAGAACAGCCTTGCTTTCTAAATCCCATCACCAGCGCAGTAGTACTACTTAGGCCACTTAGCATTGGCTAGCCTATTCAAAACAAATGTTCAATCATGCACACGTGTAAACATTAACCAGTAAGGGTTATTGGTTAATGTGGTCATCAGTCACAAAGCTCAGACAACTGGCTCTTTTCACACTTTTGGTTCCAGATATGACCAACATGAAACTAGATGCGCAAATGCACATGTCCGCACCCATCTCCGTACTTTGCACAGCAATGTCTAGTGAAAAGTACAGGGGTAGTAACTCGTCACTCTCTCCAGCTCTGTATAATACCCTCCATGGACAGTACTGATAAAAGCAAGCTAGCTAACTGACAATTGGCTTTCTGCGCAGCTATCAGCAGTCAGTTACGATAGACATGTCAAAATCTCTTTAACATGGATTGTATGCCATCAAAATGTATTCGATGATGTTATAAAAAGGAACTCATACCTTCAAAAAATACCTTCAAAACAGTAAAAACCTGAGAACTGTTCAAACAAAACCATTCAACAGTTCAGTCGTTCTTATATTCATCGTCATCAATGCCAGATTCACACATTACCACAGCATGCATTCCTTTTGAGGGCCACATCATGCAGCCTGGCCTCTCAGCTCTAGGAAAGCTGTTGCACCACTGCAGTTCTGGGATCTATTAGCATTCCTGGAAAGCATTACACTTTACTGCACACACCCCATGACGTCGTTCTGGTAAAGGAAGTGGCAGAGTTGGAAGGATTCCTTTGAACAAGGGCAGATTGTTAACAGATTCACAGGAATCTTGAAAAGGTTTAGCTCCTCACTTAACTAACCCAGCATGGTCTTACAATGATATAAATCTAGGTAAAATTGCTAGTGTTAAGGGTTTAATCTAGTCCAAATATTTTGATCTAATTGAATAAAATCTGTATTGTCTGTACCTTTCCTGCACTCTTTGGCAGTTCCACAGGTGAACTGATGGGTCAAACACACAAGTAATCAGAACTGACTGAGCAAGAAAGAACTTTCATACAGGAGGTTCTTAGTTGGAGTTTTGCTAAGATTACCATGAGAAGTGGCAGGGTTAAATGTAGTCTTTTCTCTCCCCAGCCACTACGGAGAGGCCATCTTCTGTCTTGAGTCACCTCCTCAATTCAACAGAGAGCACATTTGTGCATTCCAAGAAGTGTCGAGAGGAAACAACCAAAGGTGGCAGCTTCCCAAACTCAGCCCATTGTTACAACCAGAGTCTCGTTTCACACAACAGCCATTGTTAAAGTTCCAGGCATGGGCCGAGTTATCACTGAGCTTTGATCCAAAACGTCTGAGTTCCAAAACACCACGTGTTCTTCTGACTCTACTGGGGGTGAAGACGGGAGCACAGCTGGGGAAATCTACCCTCTGAGATAATGACACCATGCTCATTCAGTGTGTTTACATGATGGTATAATTCGAATCTTTGCTTAGACTATGCTATCTTTTGGGGCAAGTGCTATTATCCCAATATACATGGCAGTGAATAAATCGAATCATTGGCCGAAAGCATGTCATATCCGATACGATAGGTGGCGCTGTTTTCATTACAACTAGTGGTGATACAGCCCTTTCCGCTTGACCTCTTCACCACTACCAATAATAACAACAGTTGATTGAGCATGAATCACGTCTGTTCATCGGTCCAGAAATGCGTGTTGCCTCTTGGGTTGTTTGTTTGTTTGTTTGTTTGTTTGTTTGTTTGTTTGTTTCTGCTGGGCCGATGTGTTTATAAGTTACATTATTCAAAAGGTGAAAGATAAAAGGCGAGAGAAACGCACGCACATTCACACACGCGCGCAAATAATGGGTTACAGCCTAAACGCATTGCCCTTCTGCCAGTTGCATCAAATTATTTTAGTACTTCTTCGCTGTCGATTTCCAAATCTGTGTGAATATTTATGAGAGCAAGTCCAGTCAGTCTTTTCGTAGATATGTCTTAAGAAGCCTCATTGTACTGAATGACCGCTCAGCAGACGCTGTGGAAACGGGCATTGTCAACAAGACCTTCAGGACGCAATGAATGTTTGGGTAGAAATTTGCCGAACTTTCCAGGGCTTGATAAAGTTCACTGCGTTTTGGCTGTAACTCATTTAGCTGTTTCCAGCTCTGTATCTGCATCGTCAACGCTGGGCATTAGTTGTCTGTACTCCGATTTTATAGTTTCCCCATTGTAATAAATATGCGTTCATGATATATATTTTTTTCTTCTCGCGTAGCAGAAGGTACGCACAGTGCGTACGGCTGCACGCGCCACTGGAACTCTGTGCAATTAATACAATACATAATAGGCTAATTGATACAATATCTCCTCGTTTGAGTGTGGTTGTTTGAGTGCAATGGGAGTGTATGATCGATGTTGTCTATAAAAGGTATTTAGGTAAAAGGTATTTACGGGAAAATATCTCGATCCACCTGTCACGTCTCTGTCTTTAGAGGGCAGCGCCAGATAACCGAACAAAACTCAACTCACGCTTGCCTCACGGGCACAGTACCAAATTTCATCATATTTGATAGAATGAAGGACAAATTAGTTGTGAATAGTATCACCGAGTTTGACAGGTATTGGTCAGGGGAGACGGCCCAGTGTTCCGAAAGCCCGATATTCCGAAATCTCAATATTCCGAAAAATAGTCCCCCTGGCAAAATTTAGAAATATTTTAAGTGGCACAAAACACACACAGCATTTCGTTTGCACAGCAGAGCGGAGACGCTCACCGGGCTATCACGCATATAACTTTTCCTAGGCAATATTTGTTAACTTAGCCTACTCTGGTTTTGAATATGGGGTAGGCTACCACTCATGCGAAGGAAATCACCGGCAGATTGTCGCAGGACATTACGCAGATCTTGTCAAGCACTGACAAAGCATGCATGCGTTGGCAATCATACAAATATTTTTGTATCATCGCGATGCAAATGCATGTGTGTATAATAATATTCTGAATTCAAGTTAATGCTTGTGAAATAAAGGCATTTATATGTTTATGATTGTGTGATTCATTGGGATGTGCATGTGGGCAATAGTGGTTCACGTTGCTGTACTCACAATTTCGGAACAGCGGGCTGTCGGAAAAATGGGCTTTCGGAACATTGCCATGGAACCTTGGTCAGGTAATAGCCGAGTGACAGCTGATTTGACAGTACTGTTGTTGTTTTAAGCAAATAAAATGTGGAACGTCCTTATACGTGTTTAAGGAGGGGTTGTAAAGGTGCTCATATCTTCGGACCTCTTCTGTTATGTTTGTTCATAATCAACAAGAATAAGCTTGTGAGACAGTCTGCAGGATATTCATAAAAAAAACGTGTCATTAGTATGAACAGTTGAGACAACTTATCCCTCTTTCGTCTTCCGGGTCACGACCTGGCAGGGAGAGAGGGAGCATGCGCAAAGACGCAAAGTCCAGTTCCTTATCCAATTCACCGTTACATGCCGCAATAGTCGAACTATCAACTGGATCGGATCGAGTTATCCAGGGGTGTTAGTCCGACTATGTGCGGTCCAACTACGATCCGACTAAGGTGCTTACATGAAACGGATAATGCGATTTCGAATCCATGTAACCACGGTCATCGTTTCATCTGCTTGCAACACTGAAGTCCCGGCTCTCAGACTATTGCTTCAATTTACATGCAACATAGTTGGAATTCTAAAAGAGAAATTATACAAGAGGCAATCTTGATTTTTCTGAATTTTGAAAGAAAGCATGGAAAAACTTGTCCTAACCACAACAACCAGCAGTGAGATCAGATATCATTCTGGGCCGTCCGACTGCTATGTAACCCACTCGCACTGGCAGCATTTTATGAATGGGTCGCTTGCAGGGGTCAGACTGAGAGGCTGGCATGGGAAGATGGGCATGGGAGCCAAAAACAGGAAGACAGGCCTCCACCTTAGCCATATGGAGCAGGGAGTAGAACCGGTTCATTAGCCTGAGTTTACTGCCTGGCCAGAGACAGAGAACTCCCTCATAAACAGCAGCCCGTGATGTGCTTTGAGAACACTGTAGCATCGCTACAACACATTTGCTCCAAAAACACAGTGGGACTGGCACATATGGACGTGTACAGAATGCTTCTGTGAAATCACAAGAAATGGTGCTCCGTCATGGGCATGAAAGTCATGACACAGACCATCAATTCCCTGAGAATGTTCTGCCCTGTGCAGTAGAAGAAACCCATCTTCATACGGTCCTCACGGTAAAGCACTTATCTTAATTAGCTGCTGCTGGCAGCTTTTATTCACTATCTCCAGTAGACTGGCAGAGGAGGGGGATAACCCCCCTGGAGGCTCCTGCAGTGCAGCTCTTTAAGAACAGGGCACACATCTGTAATAAAACCCCCATAAACAGAAATAAGGCCTCGGCAACACACAGACTGGGGGAAGTAACAGCAATGATGTCTCTGTCTGTCGGTCCGGGAAATAGTGTGTGTGTGTGTGTGTGTGTGTGTGTGTGTGTGTGTGTGTGTGTGTGTGTGTGTGTGTTCGGTCAAAGAACAGAAGTCCCCAAAAGCAGGTAACTAGCCATGCATAGTTTCATTTCAAAGGTGTTGAGAATTATCGGTGTCCTGTGCAAACCAACAGCAACAGAAAACTGAGACCAGAATCAGGTGAGGGCAGAAATGACATGAGGCCTGATCTCAGATCTCAGATCAGTAAGCCTGAACCTGACAGACTTCATGAACTTAGGTAGGGGTGAAATCAGCAGTGGAGTGTTTTTCTAATGATGATCTCCAATGCCTTCATCATTCACTTGCAACATGCCGAGCAGACGGCTAGCTGGGAAACAGCTGAACCACAGACAGAGTGAAATCCTGATTCATTCACAGACTGTTCAATTACCCTCATCCTTCACCACACTGAACGTGGGCGGCAATCGTTAAATCTTGAACCGCCAATTAACAAAGAGAAAAGTGAAATGACTTTACAGACCATTACCCCCTTTTATTGACTATTTACCTCCCTAATCTCATTCGGGGCATTAGTTTGTAGGACAGGCTTGAAAATGGCCTCTGGCTGGTAAGGTCACACATGCATGGCAGCTCAGAGAAGACACAGACGCTCCAAAGCAGGTCTCCAATTGCCCTCTCAAAAAAAACAGCATCACATTTAGTTCCCCATTTTTTAAGACGAAAGCAAAGATTTAAGGTTGCCATCAACGAGACTTTTAACCAGTATATTCAAACAAAATGATGTTATGAGTAAGGGTAAGGTTCCCTCCCTTCACTGGTCAACATTCTGGGACATCAATTCTCTTCATAGCAATCCAGAGCCCCCTCTAGTGGCCATGGAGAACAGGTCAACGCACTGGAAATGTGCATGAGGGGTATCCCTTCGGAATATCATTTTAGTTATGAGGGACAAATAATCAGTCTAAATGTGGTCCAACAGAACAGCTAAATAAACCACCCTAATCTGAGGGTATGCAAATAGCAAATCTATATCTTTAAAACAGCAAGACTGCAAACCAAAGTGCAATGTAAAAACTTGAAGAAAAGCATGTTGCTAGATGTACTTTATTTTTGTGTGTGTAGTTTAGATGGTGTTCACCCAAAGTAGTCCTTTAATGCTCTACCCAACTGGCAGAATGGCAGGATGAAGGCCTGTGTCCTGGTGACATATGACGTTAAAAGTCACTCCACCCTAAAAACAGGGTGGGAATTGGAGCAACTGCACTGGCCATTTCCTGTTTTTAAAAGAGTGCTTCCGAAGCGTGAATGAACAGACTCCGAAAACACCAGAACTCATTTTCATTCAATGGGTGAGAAGGCCACCACACCCTTTTCACACTCGTACACACCACATAACAAAACACCACTGCAGATAACTACACACAAGAGATGCAGAGAGCACAAGAGAGAAGACGGCTCATGAAAAGGGACGAAGGAGAGCGCACCTAGTTGAATGCTCCCAGAAGAGCATTTGACACCACGGTACACAAAACGGTAGAAGCACAATATTATATCGATACAGCAGTGCCAAGTATGGCTATATTTATTTAATAACATTGCTTCTGAAGTGATATGGCACAAGACCTAATTCTTCTCTTGCGTAAATTGAAAAGGAAGTCGGAGTTGATGACACATTGACTGCGCCATGATGGCTGCAGAGACTCCCAGTATAAGAAACGTTATATGTGGGAGAAATAAATGGCAGAATCAAATCGCAATACTTGCTTATAATTGTACAATGTGAAGAATCAGAATAATATCTTAAGTCGAACTCAAATCTTCTCCTCTGTGGCAATTCCCACCCCTGCAGAAGGGTGGTGTCCCTTTAGGTGTGACTCAGGGGCACATGCTCTGGGGGGGGGGGGGGGGGGGACAACGCAGGGCAAACTGAGGCCAAACCCAGCATCCCCTGAATACATGAGATTACACTACATTACATCACATCACATTGACACTCATTCTGTGTCTCGCAAACACACACACACACACACACACACACACACACACACACACACACACACACACACACACACACACACACACACACACACAGACCCTCACACGGAGGAAGACAGGCTCATTAAAACGCACCCCCCTGAGTATAGCCACAGACCACAGAGAAAGAAAGCAAACATGTGATCACTAACAATGAGACGAGAAGTGTGGGAGGAAAAGAGAAGGAGAGAAAGACAAAGGGCATGAACAATGGGAAGGCAGAGGGAGTGCTGATAAAAGAGAGAGACGAAGCACAATGTGCACACCACCTCCACTGGGGCTGAGCAGGCCGAGGAGGAGGGCTGCAGACTCCCTCCCCTGGCTGGGGGCTCCGTCATGAGCTGACATGGAGCGCACATCTGGCCAGCTGTGATACAGAAGACTCTCCTCCCGTATGGAGTTTGGGAACATGGCTGCAGAGAGTTACAGGTTACAGACACCAAGGGCCCAATCAGATGCATAGATGAGTGCTCACGCTCACAACAGCCAATTACTATATGGAGGGTCTAAAAACTAGCTAACAACCAACAGACTTGGCTTGCCATGACCAAAACACAGCTGATCAAAGATGATCAAAGAACTTTAACACTAGCCAGCTTGCTTCATGACGCATCTCAGTGATGTATATGGCAATGTCAAATGCTGCTCTTCTTTCTGCGCTTATTCTTTCTTCTTTCGCAGAGATTCGGACATGGCGCACAAAGCTACATAGTGAAGAGCCTGGGAATGTGTGTATCTGTTCCTCACAGTAATAATAATAATAATAATAATAATAATAATTCATTTTATTTGTAATGCACTCTTCATTCAGAAGAATCTCAGAGTGCCAACATATATATATATGCCAGTACAATATATATGGAGATTTTTTATTAAAAAAACCTACCTACCTAGCCAAATACCCCTTAAAACAAATCTTCTGGCAGATAATATTGGCCATAACTGAATCTGTGCCTGTGTCTGAGGAGCACCATCACAGGCTTCTTGAAAAGTAATGAACTGCAGCTCCTCTGGGGAGACCAGCTCCAGCTCTGTGGTCAACATCAAAAACAGCCACACACCCAATTCAACACACACCACAGACCATGCTGGAGAATGTGGAGTTTCATTCGCACGCACACACACACACACACAAGACAAGCAAGTGCGCTCCAACACAAATCAAGTGAATGATGTCCCTCCTTCTCTCACAAACCCACACATTCCCATATGCTGCACACCCAGCCTACAAATAAAGAACAATATATCACAGAGACACAGACAGTAGCAGCATCAACAGCACATTAAAAACCCAGACTGGCCTTGTATAAGTAGGCTACTACCCCTCTCTCTCACACACATACACACTTAAACTGAAACATAAACATAAAAACACACACACACACACACACACACACACACACACACAGTCTCTCTGGCACACCCTCTAATAATAAATGTGATCACCAGTTCCTCTCCTTCTCCCGTGTTCAAGGACCGATGACTTCCTCTGAGCTGCTCTCTCCACTCTTGCAGAATTAGTGGAGCTTCCTTCCCAGCCAGCACATTTGAGATGGACCTGTTAGGCTCATGCACATCTGTCCTGACCAGAGCCCAGGCTTGAGAGAAGCACACTGAGCAGTTCCACCGCTGGGCATTCAGCCTTTTGTATTATTCATATTTGGAGTTAAGATGTCATATAGGGAAGGCCTCTCTCGCCTCTCTCTCTGTCTGTCTCTCTCTCTCTCTCTCTTTCTCTGGATGGTGCAGCAACTCACTTTTTCATAGAGGCAATATAAACAGGGAGCCCGGCTGATCGTAGGGCATCCCTTTAAAAATTCATCAATGGAGAAGAAGCCACCTTCACACCAGATCACTTTAATTCACAAAAGCGTGACAAGGGATGAATTATTCAAGGAGCAGCACTGCCGTCTGAGCACACAAAGAATTCCCCAAAGCACAAGGCACAAACACACACGTATGCATACTACATACACACAGACATGCGCATAGCACCCATCTCTCCCCCCCACACACACACACACACACACACACACAGGACAGAATCTGCTCCTCACATGAAACAGAGCTTATTTTCAGACGACAAGAAAAAGGTAGGATGACAATAAAACGACAATGTCCCCAGCTAAACACCACACTTAATCTCACTCACAGACACAAACACACCACACAGGAATGTAAGCGATTTCCCCCTAATACACTGTCTGAGTTCACCCTCCTAAATATTTCAGATGTAATCCACAGCAAGGATACTCAGGAGGCAGGATGCTGCCAAGAGCTACAATACGCTTGCGTCAGCCACTCCCACAGACAAACACTACACTACATGTTCATTTCTTTACAGCCTTAACCCAGCAGGAGAGGGCAATGGATCCACTCCAAGTGTCACACACACACACACACACCCCAGACTGACTGCTACACAGCTGAGAGGCACCCATCCGCTCCATTGATGAATTTTACACCCATCCACTGTATCTGTACCCTGAAGCTGGTGGAGGATGAGGGCAGAACAGGAAGTGTGAAAGTTGACTTCCTGGTTTTGACACCTAACACAACACAATGCATTGGCTGAACTGGAGCCCCTCCTCACAGGTGTCACTCCTTTACTCTGCTCACCTCCATCTTTCATAGCAGTTGTTTTATAGCAACTCGACATAGAGGGGAGTAGAGCATCTCTTAAATACACACTACTTTAAGAGCCGTGGTTTTATATGGAGAGAAAGAGGGGAGGGGAATACTTGCTTTGTCTGAAAACACAATAGGATCGTCATGGAGATAGAGTATACTGGACCTGTACACTGTGGGCAACAAGTGGCCTCGACACGTAAACAGCAAAGCTGTCCCTAAGCTGAGTACTAAGGGGAATGGGCTGGTGATAAATCTCTTCATTAAAAAGGGAAAGTTTAATTGAGCATCAACACCACCCAACAAATCCAATGGTTGGGAATGAGGAAGCCTTAACTAGCAGCCCATCATCTGTCTAGCAGTGCAGTGTGGTGTGATATGTGATGGTGTGGACTAGGTGTGCAGGGATAATCAAATATCCGGATAACTGTTTGCAGCATTACTACTCGAATACTACCATCCCCTATCCTATACTTCTACAGGGAAACAGTAGTCTAGCAACATTAGCAGCTACGTAGCAGTTTAGCCACATATCAACAGGTCCCCAGTAATGGTTATAGCAAAGAGTTGTGCTGTCAGGTTTAATACTAATAAGAAATGAAATCCCAGTGGGATGCATTCAGTCAGTCAGAAAAACTGTGTCAAAATAAATCTCTAAAGTGACTCATGTCATCATGTTGATGGGAATATATTTTGTAGTATGTGACTGCTACGGTGTAAAACCATTATACAGAGATTATAGAAACATGGTTAAGTTATTTAAAGCCCCATTCTGGGAGAATAGGTATTTTTTTGCTACTGAGCTCCCCCTAAAGTTGCGGAGTGTAGCTCACTTTTACACCACTGTCGTAAATACAAATCCTGCTTCGAGACCCCCTAATGGACAGCGTACACGTGTATTTGTTGACAAGCTGAAGGGTTATAGAACTGGCAAAGACTTCCAGCGGAAGCCAAAGAAGCATGTTGACTGACAAGGTAGAGTAATGTCACAAGATTTTACACAAATATGTTTTATTTATTGCGACATCGGAGATGAACGCAAATATAATCAATAAATAACAACAACAAAAAAATGTATACATTTTGCTGAAATACTGCTCGCCTTTTCAGCCCATATACATTGTTTTCTAAGCGTTTGAATATGGAGTATGTGTAATAAAATAAAATGTTGCGACATGCTTAATATACATTGGACAGTGTAATGTATTACAAGCTAGACGAGTTAGGTTAACAAAGTTGCAAACTTCCAAGGTTTATTGGCGTGACATTGACGAAGACTGATCAAACTTTGACGAGATGTGAATTTATTTGGATGCTAGCCTGAGACCGGACAGGTCGATGACTTTGGGCATCTGGAAAATCTACACATCTCTGGGAGACAGGGATGACACCAATAAAGATGTTTATGATGAAAAATAGCGAGTTGACAACTTTCCGAACACAGCCAAACATCAAGCAAGTGCAAGACAGCTAATAAGTTATTACTGACAGCTAATAAGTTATTACTGACTAGTCCAACTGAAAGAAGGCCATCTCGGCATCTGACTTGCTCAGGTATTTATTCGGTCTCTTACTCTCTCTTTTTCTCTTCCTATCCTCCGACAACAACTTCCTCGTGTTTTTTTTTTTTTCATCGCCTCTGCCATGATGTCTATACAGAGAATACTGCATCAGTTTCCTATTATAGCTAGCGCATTGGCCTATTTGTTGTTGCGTGAGGTGGTCCCATTAAGCATGAGGTAGTTCTCGCTAGAGGTCTCGCACCCTGTACCCCACAGACGCCATTCTCCGTCAGTGTACCACAAAAATGATTTTGAAGCTGTTATGTTATTTTATGTTATGTTATTTTAAGGTATAACATTGAGAAAGTCATGAATTTCGCATGCAAGCCTATGGAAGCCATGGACATTCTGTCACCACCCCCCTCTGAGACGAGTATTATACAATTAGTCTACACACACACACACACACACACACACACACACACACACACTCACAAGAAAAGGTTACCTTTCCCTTAACCGTACTCCTACGGCCAGCCGTGAATAACCAAGGAACCGCTCATGGACACGGTCAGGTATTTGAAGATCAAAAATGGTTAATATGGATGGAGCAAAGGAGAGGGAAGTACTCACGAGTCTATTGGTCCCCCTCAGGGCACTGTGGCTCCTCTACTGGTGAAGTCCACGGCTGTAGCAGTCTGGGCACTGGGGAAGAGACGAGGAGGAGAGAGAGAGAGAGAAAGGGAGACTGTTAGTTAGTGCATGTGCCAGACAATCGGGAGAGGTCATCGGAGAGCAAACATGCCAAGGGGCCATCTGGAGGAGGGGAGGTGCGAAGACAGAGATGCGTGTGAAAGGAATGTATGCAAGTGTGTGTGTGTGTGTGTGTGTGTGTGTGTGTGTGTGTGTGTGTGTGTGTGTCAGTAACTGTGTGCCAGTGATGGTGAGATCAAGAATGCTAGGAAGGGGAAGAATCATGAGTGAGTAACTGAGTGAGTTGGGGGAATAGAGCACATGTTGAATACGTGCAAAACACTAAAAACACTGATGTGGTCCAGTTTCCACCGTTTCATTCTCTCCATTTCATCACCTTCAGTCCCAAACTCAGTGCGTCTCCAGGGTCTCTCCATTCTCTCACACAGAGACCACCAGGGCGGGCAGGCACGCACGCACACACACACACACTCGTACGCAGACACAGTTTGGGCTGGTAATTATGGGAGCCTGAGGCACTTCCTCTCTTGACACACACTCAGTGTGATCATTCCGCCTTCTCAGTTCTCTTCCGTCTCTGATGCTTCAGTCGAGCCCAAACAGATGATAACCATCCCAGCGCTGTCAAAACAGCCGCAGCCAACCAACCCCACATGCTGGCCAGAGACAACATGTGGCCTATTAGTTCCAAATTGAAATGTTTCTGAGAACATCCGTTCCAGCATTCCCCGATAGCTGATGCCCTCCATCAAGCCCCAACACAGGAGAATCACTACACACACACACACACACACACACACACACACACACACACACACACACACACACACACACGACTAATGTAGTGAACAGAAATAGTGTCAGAAACACAAGCAATGTACATCTGCCCTCAAATAAGCATAGGTTCCATGAAAAACTGTAACGGTTTAATAAAAGCGCTAACTTGCCATCTCCGAGACCTATGAAGACCACTCACAGTCACGATAGCGTTCTTAATCCTGAGTCAGGACACGCATCACTATTCATTATGTGATCAGGCCAGAAAGCGAGCAGCATCAGATTTGACAATTTGCACACATGACAAATGCGGGCAAAATAGCTCATGCAAGATGATGAGCTGCTAACAGCAGCAGACAGGTCAGTGTTAGGAGCAGGACTAATTAGCTGACTAGTCTAAAATGGGCCTTTGTAGTCACGGTGATGGTATCAATGAGTCTTCTAGTCCTCTTCCCTTCCCGTGTCAGGTTGACCTCATAAACACTGGTGTGGCATCCTGTCCACAAATGGACCCAAGAAATTAATGTGCAAGCAGTTTAGGACCAGTTTGACAATATGACTGCGTGGTCGTTGTAAGAACACTTTTGATCCCTGGCAGCTAGGCCTAACTATGGTTAGATTCTTCTGACCTTGTGAAATTGATAATGCATTAGCTGAGCGACTTGTTTTGTAGTTTGTAGTGGTTAGTAGAGGGATAGCAACAGACATATTTTAGATATGTAATGGGTCCAAAATATATAGAATGACATACACGTGTATTTTATTGAACAGCAGTTATTACAGCGGGTGTCAATTTTTTCAAAACCCCATTCATTCACTCATATCGATTTTCTTTAAACCGGAACTTGCAAAAATGTTAATCCGCTGCATACAAAATGACAAGTCACTCCCACATTCTATAAAAGGTTAGGTGTTGTATTGATATCACAGTTTGAGCAAGAAACAGCGAATGCATCAAGTGTTGAAATCCTGATGTGTTTGTGCTTTGTGGTGAGAGACACTGAACACACCAGTTCTTATAATGCGTAGCATGCAGCCTCAACTCAGCCTGTAGGTCACCTATGGTTTAGTCCGCCAGTGACAGGAAAAACAGCATTGACGAAACTAAGCTCTTAAACATGTGGATCTGTGATTCAGACATGTAGGCCTGCCCTCCAGGGGTGCCCCCCTTCCCTCAGCCTCGGGTCTCTGATGGATGCTCCTGTCAAAACCTAAACGGCATCTTACTGGTCAACGCTTCGAAACTTCTTTAAAGCTGGTTTTTAGAAGCAGGAAGGAGAAGAGAGCATGGATGACTGGCTCCCCAGCTCTCCTTCTCTTCTCTGGTCCACTGCCCCCCCCCCCCCCCCCCCCCCCCCCCTGGGCCCTCCAACTAAGGCAGGGTATGAAGAGGTATACTATTCCATTCGGTTATATGACAAAGGAGAGTCTTGCTGCCCTTGACAGCTAGTGTTTTACAGTGCAGTCTGAGTGGAACAAAGGTATAGCAGAAAAAAAAAACACTTGTGATACCTCCATCATGTAAGGGAGAGGTCTGGCAGCTGGGAGATGTCAGCAGACATTTTAGAAACATACAGACAGAACGAGGAGAAACAGGAGCGGCTGGTCCTCCCTCCGCACGCAGACGATAAGAACACGTGGGCCCAGAGGATGTGCAGGCAGGAAAGGGAAGCTTACTGGAGAAGAGGACAAAAACACTCCTTCATCCATCATCCAGAAAGATACATTCAACCTCTGACACTTTTTCCAGACATAGTCATATCATTAATCAAATGATCTCCACCCCCCCCCCCCCGCATCTGAAAATGACCATCAAAGAGTACGAGCAAGGATGACCTCGTAGTAGCAAGCCAGAAACAATATTCTTGAAGGAAATGTGACATTGTCGGTCCATCTACATGGAAGATCGTGGCAAACCCAACTCCAAACCAAACAGTGCAGATATCAATGATAAAACCATTTTTTTTCCCCAGAAATGTTATTCTTCGCAAGTCATAACAACATGTTCCATTTCAGTGGCCTGGAGAGTTTGGTCAGAATTAGGCTAGACAGATTTTAAGTACATTTGTTGTTGTGAACCGTCACAGGCTGATTCAGAGCTGACTTCAGCATAATCAAATTGTGCAAATGAGATACTTCAGGCGTTCCATTAACTGCAATGGGCTCAGGCTCATTGGAGGTGACGCACTTGTCAAACCAGTTGGAAATGAGAGGAAATACCTCAATAATGTGTGTGTGAGTAAAATCAGTTTAGGCTCAATGCCAAAATCTAGAGGGACTAGCCTACATGACAAAAATCTCATCCCATTAGCACAATACACCCGCCAAGACATCTTACTCTGAAAGCCAATTCCAAAGAAAGTCTACAGAATGGGACTTTGACCAGAACTCAGCTCATTACTTTCGAGAAACATGCTTCACTTTCATCAGAGGCCTCAGAGAGGCTGAACCCTCAGTCAGGATAGACGGCGGGATGTGGAGTCTATTGAGGGTTAGGCAGGTTCATCTGTGAGCCTCAGAGCACTCAAAACAGTGGCGAGGAAGACAGGCTGAGTAGAATCATTGGGCCTCATTCTCGAACGCAGTTAAGAAGAATTTAAGAGGAATTTAAGAGGAATTTAAGAGGAATTGGATTTAGGACAACATTTGGCATTCATGAAAGTTTTCTCATCTGGGATTTGCTCTGAACTTCAGAAGACTTTCCGAACTCGAAATAGCAGTCGTAACTCGGCCAGAGTTTTCTCAAATGCGATTCCTTAAAAAACCACAAGATGGCCCCGTGGGTTTTTTGAGGAATCGCATTTAAGAAAACTCTCCGTGTTAATTAATTTGTGAGAAATCGTTGGTGATTGCGTTCACATCAACTCTACAGATCCTCGGATTAAAGTATCATTAACAATTACGTTTCACATGTAGGCCTATAGTCATGATTCTACGAGGCACCGTGATGTCATAAAATAAATAAAAGGACTACACCGGAATGCTGCGCTCGTCTAGTGAGCGTCGTTTGGCACTGCCGTCTGTGCAAGTACGGCAATCCAGAATTTTCAAGTAGTTCCACGTTGGTGGAACGAACTGCCTAGCACTACCAGAGCAGGCGCATCCCTCTCTACCTTTAAGAAGCTTTTGAAGACCCAACTCTTCAGAGAGCACCTCCCTTCCTAACTGGCACTTCGACTAGTGCTTAACTTGCACTTATAGCAGTTACATTCCTGCACTTCGTTTTTATTTCCTATTTCGTTTTTCTATTTCTTATGTAAAGTAGTATTTATTGTTACACTAGGTCTCTATTGCTCGTAGCTTGACTGTTCTCCCTTGTACGTCGCTTTGGACAAAAGTGTCTGCTAAATGACTAAATGTAATGTACACGAACACTGCAAATGTAAGTGAATAAATAAATAAGCACTAAACTCAATCACGTTGATATAGCTATAGTGGAGTAGAATGGACACATCTACATCCTGCAACAGTCCATCTCTGCACCGTTCAAGTCATAGACATATATAGTTGAAGTTAGATCTGCGTTTACTCGACGGTGATGCTTTCCGCTTTGACATGACTCGTTTACGAGTTGCTTTCGTGTAGATTCGGTCGATTCCGACTGCACACGTCACTACGGTTGCGTGCCCTTATAAGGAGCTGGCAGGGCGTGTATGTATGCAAATTCAGGAGCACGATAACGCGCTTTCAATTTAAGAAAACTCTTCCGGGGGAGCACAGCCCAGAAAACTTCTGCTGCGTAGGACCACATTTTCAAGCGTGCATGAATTTGGCGGATGTCTTTTGCTTACGTTGTTTTTCCGAAGCCCGTAAGAAACATTTCAGAAGAAACTTCAGAAAATGTTCGAGAATGAGGGCCATTGTTCCTGAGCTTCTGTCTCCCTATGCAGAGTCATTAGCCATCTCAGCACCTTCACAAAAACTCTCTCTCAGAGCACAGGGGAGTAGTAGGGAAACAATTCCTCTGAGAGAGCAGAGACACAGAGAGAGAGAGAAAAGACAGAAAAAAAGACAGAAAAAAAGATAGTTTACAGCATCTCGCCTTAACACATGCTTAGCAACAGCTCTAATCGCACCCCCCAGCGTGCAGTCTGTGTGGGCTAATCCCAGCATATCTGAGGGATGGGGATCCTCATCGGACTGACACACCTCCAGATGGAACGCACCTGGCTCAGGCAGCTCATGTACACACACACACACACACACACACACACACACACACACACACACTCCCTGTCTCTCTCCAAGGCTAGGAGAGAAGAGCAGGGACAGAGAGGGGAGGGTGGAGGAGGACATATGGCCTGAGACTGTGACAGGCAGCCTCTGATTACTGCACAGCTACCTTGTGCAGCGTCCTTGCAGATTAACTGCGGAGGAAGGGCCGTTTTAAATCCAGCAGCAAGTGTGAGTGAACAGAATACTGCTGACATTGATGTCGCGCCATCACCAAATATCCTTCACTACTGTGAAGCTTTTTTTCTAATTAGTCATTTATTAGTTTATTAGTTATTTATCAGAGATGTAAAAATGAGGCTGTTCGCACGCTTTTCATTATTAGTGCCTCAAATGCTTTCTACTGAAATCATCAGTGATCAGTTAGTTCTCTGTGGAAAGACTTTAGTTGCTTAGACAATCTGGCCGACAAGCAGAAAAAGGTTCTCAGGAGGAGGTGGCTGGATGCTGGAATCAGACTTTTCTCTAGCATGGCCTCAGATTGCTTCTTCCTTACCATCCCATCCCATCCCATCCCAACTACAGTAACGAGGACCATTCCCAGAAGAGATTACAGGGGTGCCTTTCCACCATCAGGACATTCACACAAGCCTAATCCTAATCTAAAACACACTTAGACCAAGCAGAACACAGCTGGTGTAGCACCATTTCTGTCCTTCAACAAATTACCCTGACGGATTGAAAATCTGTCACACAAACATGAGGCATTTATTTTGTCACGGTGACTTGTCGCTCTACAGACTATTAACTTCTACAAAAATAACACATCAACAAATACACAAAAGGAAAAAAAATATACATCAACAAACACGCTAGTACACATGCATATGTATTCAATGCTCCAAAGCAATAGAAGGGGAAACTGACAAAGTTTGTATAAAAACCACAATAACTCAAGTGCCACCAGTCTCAAAACTCAAAGCGGGTGAATGGCAACAGGAGCATCCAGTAGAGGACTAGAGTTGCATCGACTCTCATCAATGCCAGGCACCACGGGGCGTGGGTTTACACAGGTCCTGCTGTAGGCCAGGCCTCTGCATTTCGGCCCTGAGCCCTTCCTGTTTGTCAATGTAAGGAAACTTGAACTGTGAAGGAATCTAAGACCCCAAGGACGATAACAGGATACAACAAGGACCACTTTTACATAAAACATTTCTGTCATCTCGTAAACATTCCTGTCACAGTCAATGACATGGTTTTTGAAGGGAAGTGAGGGGATTCCAACCAGGTTGTGTCGTCTCTGTGGTGACACATGAGGTCTGGAGAAAAGGCTCCTCCTTTCCTCTAAAAGAACGTTTGTCTAGTCTAGTCAAGTGTTATTCAAAATAGGTCTATTTTCTATTCACCGCCTTAACAGCTAGCATTATCTTTAAACAAGCTGCTCTCTCACATCAAAGAGTTCCCAATCGAGCCTCCTGACCCCGTGACCCACTGTTCTCTTTTGTGGCAAACGAGATCTGTAGGCATGTCCACAAGAACCCGACACGAGTGAAGAGGCAGGTAAACGCTTCCCAACCTGAATAATGGAGGGAGAATGAAGCCTCACAAGATCAGTGCAGACACTTATGTTACAATACTCATCCCCCGAGCTCACATTAGACTGCCTAACTAGACAAGGGATCAGGCACACACACACACGGAGTCAGATGGAAACAACTTAGGTCGTTTAGGTCATCAAGTGTTCCAACATTCTTCACACATCTCAAAATCTGTAACAAAACAAAGAAAAAGTTCCAATTTCACCTCCATACCTCTACATAAATTACACAAACCTTCACTCTCGGAGAGTGAACAGAGAATGTTCCAGCATTGCTCAGGACGGGGACAGGAGAAAAAGGTCATTGTGATGGACACACCACATAAATCATTATAGTTGCACCTCTCTTTTCAACAGCAGTTCTGGGACCAGCAGTCCCCTCCCTGCCTCCTAACCCTAGCTAAACAATGAACCTGACCCTGGATCAGCCTTTGCAGGGCAGAATGTGTCTACACCGCAGGAATGCTCTCCCATTTCCTCTCCTCCTTCCACGCCCAGACCCCCTTTGCTCTGAAGCTCTTCACGCCAAGCAGGTTCAAAACCTGACGACACCTCGCCCTGCCTGCCACAGCGCGGAGCGGAGCGGAGGCCTAACGCACAGCTCCGACGGCAGGCTCACGTTTCACCCGCACTGGGGGACCCATAAAGACGGGCTGGTCTGGGAGCCGCTCGAGTTACAGAGGACACAGAGAAGAAATGCAGCCAATGCCAAACTCATAAAAGACAAACAGGACAGGGTGGGGGCGGACGAGATGATATGCTTTTCATGGACATGGACGGGGACACACACACACACACACACACACACACACACACACACACACTTCACTTCTCGATTTGACTCCATTCAGAAAACTCTCAACTTTTACTGGCTGCTTCTTCTTTTTTTTTCCAGCTGCACGGCCAGGACAAAGGGAGCAGACAGGGCTGATGTCTGGGTTTGGAGCGTGGCCTGTGGATCAGCGAACATTCAAACACAGCCTCACATACAGTCCCAACCTGAGCAGGAACGGGGAGTGGAGAGCACAAGAATCTCCCCCAGGAGGAGCAAAACATTCTGTGAAGGAGCACGCTCAGTCTACCCCCTGCCCTCCTTTCAAGGAAACTCATTGTAGAGTGTCTGTGCAGAGAGGGGAAGCATCTTTTCTCTGTTTCTGGGTGGACATTCACGTGCAGAAAACACTAATTCTGAGAGTCTATACAAATCATATACCTGGACTGCAAGGTTTTTCAACCATGCCATTACATCAAGTATTTTAAATGGATCCAAACAGCAGTAACAAAGCTATTTAATTAAGTGTTAACAATGCTGTACTGTACTCTAAAACATTCACCAGCTTTACCAGAATGTAAATGAAAGCAGATTTCGGTCTCTCATTCCTCTCTGCGTCGTTTCATCCAAATGTGATAAGCGCTAAAGAATTTCACTGTGAAAAAATCTTTACCACAGAGACAAACCTTGACAATAGCTCTTTTGAGTGGACCAGCCCAACAAGCAGATTTAAGCAGCAGGCTGGCAGGCAGAGGTTCCTCTTCCAGGCTTTTAGGCTGAGCCCCTCTCTCCCCCTTACAAGAACATCACAAAAAAAACACTTCACTTCACTACTAAAATATGGAGCCAGGAGGACACTGCTGTTTCAAAGCCCAGAGGAAGGGAAGTGACAAGACAACAACTACGGGATATTATGGGATGGAAGAGATGAAATGACAGATGTGACGAGACACACAAACAGATGGATGGGCGGCAGGAGATATGAGGTACATATGAAGACGGGACGCAGCAGGAGAAGAGACATCTGGAGTGTGTGAGGGAGACGGGGCTGAGGGGCTCAGATAGTGGGGGAGAGAGGTAAGGGACCGGCCCTACAGAGAGAAGGCCACTGAAGATGACCTAAAGGTGACAGGATGACCTCCAGGACAGAGGAACGCGGACAGCGGACAATCATCTGGTGCCCTGCCCTCTTCACCAGGGAAAGAAAGCACTGAGACACTGGCCCGGCTCCAGCCATCGTGGCCCCTAACTTGCTTTTCTTTCCCCCCCCCCCCCCCCCTTTTCTCTCTCACTCACTTTCCCTCTCTTCATCTCTCTTTCCCTGGAACTCATCGGTAGCCAGATGGGCCGACAAGCTCAAAAAGGCATTTGTCTTCATTAGGGGAGACACAATGAACAAACAGACCCCAATGTGCACTGCCAAGTTCTCCAAGTCCCCTTCCCCCCCAGCTCTCTTCCTTTGGTTCACAGACACACACACACACACACACAGTTATGAGCCCCTGGGCCCCCACTTGTCCTGCAGAGGCAGATTATTGATTAATTGGTCACACCTGCTTAGGTGTGCCTAGCATACAGGGAGCTACCCATGCTTCCCTCCCTGGCTCTCTCGCTCACATGCATTTCTACACACACACACACACTATCTTGTTGTGTCCTGCTGTTTCCTCTGATATATTGCCAACATTGAAACCCAAGGCATTGGTTTTCCTTGTTTTTTGTCTATTTAAATAAAGGAAAGAATATGAAAATGTAAATGTGTTCGTTGTGGTGGGCCGTAACACACAGACACACACTACACTACTCAGAACTCCTAAACTTGATTGACCGTTTACCGCAAGAAGCCGTTTCCATGACCATACTCCCACACCAGGAGACAAGAGAAGCACAAATCCTGCACAAGAGATGAAGTGTAGCTTCTCTGTGCCAACCCTCACCATCATTATGGAGACCACCAGTTAAGCACACATCCACGGACACATCAAGCTCATTGCATAACTCACTTTGTAATCAGCAGCGAGGATCAGAGAATTTACGGTTTAAAAACAAGGGTTCCATAGTTAAGGTAGCGAGTGTCCCCGTGCCGCTGTGGTGTGGCGTGGTGGAGAGGGAGCCGTGGCGCCAGGCTGGCAGAGCCACTCTGGACTAGACAGAGCCGAGGCGGTGAGGGGTGAGGGCGCAGCCGGGCCCAAACCAGGCAAAGCTGCCCCGCCAGCAAGAGCGCCATTGTCTTTAAATCCATCAGCGACTATTCATCTACTCCCCAAACCCATTCCTGAGACGAGAGGGGAAGAGAAAGACGCAGAGAGGGAGGGAGGGAGGGAGGGAGGGAGAGGGAGAGATGGAGGGAGCCAAACTGAAAAAGTGCAGATTACATTTCCACTGGTGTGGAGAAGCATTTCAGACTAGGCTGAAATCCAAGACGGTGTGTCTAGTGAGTTAAAACCATAAAAAGACCAGGAATGAAAGAGGCAACAAACTTAAACACTATTTTTCTACCATTTGGGGCATGGGTTTCAATGCCGGGAGCACACACACACACACTCTTTTCCATTCATCCAAAAACACACTATTCTGTAAACATTTCCAAAACACACACCCACACACACACACACACAACAGATAAACAAACATGCTCATCAAAGAGTTTTGTCTCTTGGCTTACCCAGCAGCGGACACAGACCAGGGACGCCTCCTCCCCTACATGAATATACAACTCTTCACCAATATGCATGAATATACAACTCTTCACCAATATGCATCTTTGGATTTATTTGACAATGACGAAGCTGTTGTGTCAAGTGCACAGAGCATACAGCCTGTATCAGAAGCCTCCTGTGCAGCTCACTTCAGCAAGAGACCGGAGGCCACAGAAGGAGGGGTAGGCAGCCGTCTGATTACAGACATTGCCAGAGGTAAACATACAGCTGCACACGCACGCACACACACACACACACACACACACACACACACACACACACACACACACACACACACTTCTACCCTCTGTAAATCTCTAATGATGGGTCACAGGGTGTGAGCATCTGAGTTCACTACAAACAAGCAGAGTATGCACGTCATCAAACTTCCACAAAAAGACATATTTACGATCTATATACACACAGACCACAAATCTCCGTCTGTCCCATCCTTCAAATCAGCCTTTCTTGGTTGACTTTGAGAGGTGCGCGTCTGCCACCCTGTACACCATCTCACAGAGGCCCCACAGTAGCACCCTGTGGCCCACAGCAGAACAGGGGCTTCCTTTCAGCGCTTCAGGGAAGGTAGCTACATGGTCGGTCCATCAAGGAGAGAGAGAAAAAAAAAGAAGAGGGAGAGCAAGCTCCCACACTGGGCCTCATTGTCAGGACTCGTCCGGGAGGGGAAGAGAGAACTGTGGGAATGAGCAGGGCTGATATCTCCATGGCCCAACTGTCCCACGACTGCACAGGCTGTTAAGTCCAGAAACCCCAGCCTGTCAGGTCCACAGAACCCAGACAACGCTTTTTTTTTTAGCCAAGCAAGTTTCAGGTATGAAAAACATTCAGGCTGTGGAGAGGATTCAGAGAGAGCTGCAGACACTGCCTGCTTCATCAGGCCACAGAGAGGAGATTAGCAGTATCCCCACATTAAAGCTATCTGAGGGAATAAGTAGGAACCTCCGTCTTAGTTCAGATCTTGGAGCCTGTATCGCAGGGCCAGTGTCACAGATTACCAGACACCTCCTAGTTAAGTCAGGCACTCAAAAAAAATGCACCAGCAGCCAGTAGAAAACCAAAACCCAAAGTCTGGATTGGCCACTGATCTATTCTAACCACTTAGCTCCCAGTGACTCAGTGCATTAGAGCGGACAAAGGGAAATTCATGTTGAGTTCCTGGAAGCATCATATTGTGTTCATATTATCATATTGTCATATCTGTGTCAACACAGAAGTGGAAACTCTGAAAAGGCAAAAGCTGGGCGGACTGCTGTGACACAGGAAACAGGTGATGCTAACAAGAGGTTCCACCCCGCGGTCACCCGGCCTCCACCCAGTTTTTCCCCACTGCACTGTGCAGATGTCTTGCATATGACAATGGAGTGGTTTGAAAACAAAATTGTCAAAAAGATTTTGTGTCACACGTTGCTTTAAGAGCTCATCTGCGTCCATACGGAAACACGAAACGAGTGAAAATGCTGTTGCTAGCTAGGTTATTATAAAATCACATTTATAGCAAAAACGTTATTGCTGGCTAGGTTATTTTCAAATCACATTTCTTGCATAACCAATGCTGAAAAAGATCATTATCAAAGCAATGACACTCTGAGACTACAAGATGAATCCTATAAATCGTTTATTTTTCAACACCAGCCAAATGTGGTTTGGGCAAAGTGAAGTAAACGTAGCTGAAAGTTGTTAGCATTTCGCATCACTTTATATCAAACAAACACAGAAAAGGCTTTGGCCGCTGATGTTTCCAATAGATGATGTCCCCCTTGTGGAAATAGAACATGGTTGCCACTGAAGATGTGGTGGAAGCTTTAGAGGCCAGAGCTCAGTCTGAAGCTTCACAAAGAATTAAAGGTGATTGGATACATTTGGGGCCATGGTATCACCGTTTTCAAAAAGCTCTGTTTTCACCTGTCCACATGGCAACATAAGAGCTGTGTTTTCAAAAGTCTCCACTCATTTACAAGAATATGCGTTTTCAAGCCCAGGATTCAGTCTGGAGAGCAGCATAATAAGGCGCATAGGTCCAAGGTGCCGCAAACGTTTAGAGGAACGCCCCCTAATCTGCCCTTTCTGTTCCCATTATGGTGCAGAAACTATGAACCTACAAGTGATGGAGCTTTGCTCTTTAACGTCAATTCTGAGTTCCTACAGTGGGAAAACACCTAAAGGTGCCTGGCCCTGTAAAACAGCCCGCAAGTTCCAGCAGTAAAAAAGTGCTTACAGGCCATTTATACTTGGCATGGCATAGGCTACTTAAAAGCTACTTAAAGTCAACACATTTACAGTATTTTATGTAATTTTATAAAACCAACCCTGTGTATAAGCCACAGTTTATTCAAGGTTATGTCAGTCTAGCAAACAGTGATTCTTGGTTGCTATGATTGTCTAGTTGCTATGCTAGCTAACTAGCTAGAGAAACTTTTAAATAACCCTCCATTTTTTTAGCACAGTTCCATTTTCATGAAATGATAGCTAGTTATCTAGCTGATCTTACAGTCTCCTCCATTGAACTTCTAAAACTATAATAGGATAAGGTAGAAACCTGCATGCCTCAGCTGCCTAGCAGCTTCATGAGTTCATATTACACACGCTAGCAACTACAAACTGTTAGCTACCTAAGCTAGAGATAGTTAGGTTAGTTCATATCAAGGTTAACTAGACCTTGCATGTTTTACACCCCTCTTTGCACTCCATAGCATTTGTTAAATAGGCTACAGACGGTGGGAATACACGACACCAGTACATTTATAGTTATAGAAGACTGAGTGTGTGAATGAAAATGTGTTATATATCCCCATGTTGTTTTTACCGGATACATTAATGAGATTCATAAGTGAAAGGGGAGGGAGAGAGAGAGAGACCCAAATCATGCTTTTCCTGGCAGAGTTACTATGCTGTTACTTCCAGGTGAGAAATATGCATTCCCATATGCAGGCCACACCGAGTGTATTTCCCTACACTCCATTATCTAGTCTGTTCTGTTAAAGTGACATTATGCAGCCATTTGCCCTTGAGGTATTTTATAGGCAACTAGACCAATTGAGACTGATCCCAAAAAACATGGATGAATAAACAAAGGTCTGAAACCTCAATATGCTGAGGGGAAATGGCAATATACGATACGGTAAGATATAATCAGAAATGTAACAAGTATAATTTAAGAAAAAAAAAAATTAAAAAAACACCCCATGCTATCTTATCTAAATCCTATATAAATAGTTGTGTTCAACTGAAAAAAAAAAAATGCACACCCAGCATATGTGGATGGGTGGGGCAAAATATTATGAATATTTTATGAAGGTTTTTTTTTCTTTATTTCATTTTAGCTTAGCAGCCAGGCCTTGAAGGTCCCCCACTGGTGTGACCTTGTATGATCACGTTACTTCAAAATATTGATAAGCAGTGGCATTAACAGGACGTCATCCTGAAGTGGGCATTTGGATATGCAGGGGGGGCAACTAAATTCAGCATGAATAGAGAATATCAAAAGACTACCCGTCTGACCTTGTGTAGGCAATAGCAATTTTGTTTTGCAACGACAAACTAAAATATTCTAATATTGTAACTGTTCTGCTTAGCAGCCACACGTGAAAAGAAACTAGTTTAGCTGACATGATCACAGAAAAAGATTCTCTGTTAACTCGCAACCGTCAAAACATAATTTTGTGCGTGCATAAAGTCACCCACAAGAATGATTATTCTCTCCCTTGTAGCTTGACTATTCTCTCCCTTGTACGTCGCTTTGGACAAAAGCGTCTGCTAAATGACTAAATGTAAATGTAAAAGAATGAGGGGCAAAAACAACGCCATAGCTAGTCACCGGAGGTTTGTGTGTGTGTGTGCTGCACCGTTCTTCACGGTTAAAATGCTGTCAGTTTTAAAACACAGATGGCAACCTGTGTAACTTACATTGCGCATCGTCGATATCAGAAATATGGTCACTTCTTACATCTTGTATAAAATAGCATTGAGATATATATCTAATATTTTTTTCCCAATATACCGCCCGCCCTTAGTACAGGTTTGACAAGGGAAGCAATCCAGGTTGCTTTCTTTGCCTCCGGTCCTTGGGCTTTTCATGAGGCTGTCTTGCCTCGGCACCAGAGACCTGCTGAGTCAGGAGGACTGGTCCTGCTGGGCAGGTTAATAGTTTAGTCTGGGGCACAGCCACCTGCCCTGGGCACTGCTGACAGCTGCCACCACCCAGCACAGGACAGATAAAACAACCCAAAAGAAGAGCACCGTCAGCCTCCTAGCAGGGAAGATGGGAGAGAGAGAAGCTTCTTTCAGCTTCAATAAAGCCATCCACCATCTCTGCTGGTCTAATTATCAGCAGCAGGCCAGCTATTGAGCAGGAGGGAGTTCTGCCGTGTCAGTGAATACGTCAAAGAGAGAGCAGAAGCACTGGGCTAGGTGCTGTCTGGAACAAACCTGCAGTCAGAAATTCTGATAAATCGTCTTACAATATGCAATCATTACCCGCTGGCCCGTGGATGTTCCCAAGAGCAATTCTACTTGTCTTTGTGTACTAATGTGTTTTGAACACCAAACCTGGCCACACAACAGTGGTTAGTTGATTTGAGTTGACTGAATGAATCTCCTGATTAAAATCAGCCTGTAGTAGACCTCTGAGCATCTGAAGTTATCAGTCACCCTACAAATTCACTTGCATGATCTTCCCCTAGTGCAACATCGTTTACCCTAACCCCACCACCACACACACACACACACACACACACACACACACACAAACCGCTATACAGTAAGTAACTGTTTCTGTATAGGCCTGTAGTCCATGCAAGAGAGTCACAAGGCAAAACCTCCACGGCAGTGTAATGGGAGGCTGCTCTGCCTCGAGGACTGCCTGGGAATGGGTCCTGACCGCCTAATTAGCCCTTGAACTCTGGATGGTCATCACAGGAAACACAAGGGGCCGTCTATGTGGTACAATAAAGGCCCAGCTCTCAGTTCTCGCTCACAGAAATCGATGAGTTATAACTGGATGTGCAGCAGTGCATGCCTCTTCATCCAGCGGGGAGGCAGTGAATGGGAGGTATTGAGGGTAGGCCCTGCCGGCACGTATCACCTCTCTCGAGAAGGATAATGGCTTCTTTTAGAAGATAAGGTGGGACTTTGAAAGGTAGCCCGGACGGAGCCCGAGTGTGCACACACAACTAGACAGATAGGGACAGACACTCCCTGGCCACCACATGATACCATGCTTTATTGTGCTGATAGCAAGTCAATGGCTATCGATCCCTTCTGCAGGGGAAACAAAGGGGGATTCAGAAGGAAAAAAGTCATACCCATCGGGTCCAACAAAGCACCCAGTATGTCAAAGTCAATAATCCTATTTGTTCATTTAATCTGAAGGAAAAAAGGGACTTTTGTGTCTATGAGAAAGTTCACCGTTGTGTGTGTGTGTGTGTGTGTGTGTGCATACTGTCCCTGCAGCCTGTAACTTGGCCTCAGTAGAGCATCCAGACTTTTATGTGCATCTACAAAAGACATAAAGAGGGAGAAGCAGGGATGTTTTTTACATTATTCTCCAACTTTCTATAGTGGCTCAGGAACACTTAAGTAAACTCTGCCTCAGTGTGGTTAGCCTCCTGAATGGGGTTCACACAGGCCTGAAATTGCGCAGTTTTGAGGCAATGGTTCTGTTTAATGGACATTCATGAAATGACGTCCATAAACATTGGGATCATCCTGATGAAGTTCCTGAAGTAACTAAAGGTTATAGTAATGACCCCTGCAGCTGCACAGATGGCCCTCTCCACCGCTCAGGACATCCTTTGGTACAAAAAAGCGCTGTGATGTCACCATGAATGCTGGTGTGGGAATTGGAGCAACGTTCAAAAATCATGTGAAGTGTTCCCTCACTACTGGGTTCCTTCTTCTCTGACCCCATTACCAACAGCAGGAATGGAAACAGGAAAAGAGAGGAGGAGGAGGAGGAGGAGGAGGAGGAGGAGGGGAGCGGTGCTCACCAGGGACCGTGCTCAGGTTCACTGGGCTGCAGATCAGTCTGTGTCTGAGGGGGAGGCCCGTAGGCCTGGCTGCCCTGCTGAATGCTCTTGACACGTTTGTCTTGCAGAGTGTTGCTAATTCTTACCACACCTGTCGAACAGTGAATAATCAACCTCGTCTGTGAGCTGCTCTTCTCCTTAGCAAAAAAAAGGAAATAAACAAACAGATAGATACACTTATAAATAACTCAAACGATGGAGTTCTGAGGATTTTCGGCGACAACCGAATGATGTGTTTTCATAAATTCCACAAGGCTACCCAATAGCACCAGTAAAATAAAAAAAATGTATCAATGTGGGGCTTTCTGAAGCACCGTGACCTGAAGCACAGACAGGGTCTGCTGATGAGTGTGCTTGGATATCCCCCAAAGAGGTGATTAAAAAGAAGGAAATGAAAAGCGACTTCCCAACAGGGGAAATGTGCTGGTCTGGTAACCATGGTAACTGCTTACAGGTGTCATCGACAACAGAATTAGAAAACAGCAGACCGGACATTTCACTTTCCAGTAACATGTCAAACACAGAATAGGAGGAAGCATCATTGTTGGATTTTATCCAATTTGCCATGTCAGTAAAACAAGATCCAGCCATACGATACATTGGTATGCTGACAAGAGCATTCATTTATTTCAGTGTGTGTAGTCAGGTACCATATGTAGGAAGAAGAGGAACGGTGCTTTAGTTTGTTTTCCCCTTCTGTAACTAGGGGGCTGGGAACACCCGTGTCCACAAAACACAAAAGGTCTCATTGACTTTGTGCAAACGAACCATGTCCAGTTTTCAATCCGCATGCAGCTGTTAGTCCAGGGAAGTGACTCCTGGACAAATGAAAGTGCCAAATGGTAGAGGAGATATATGGGCGTCAGGTAAGGAGAAATCTCACGTGCTGTCTGAGTCAATGGAGGGAGAATGCTGAAAAATTGAGCCATCTTTATTGGCCAGCAAAGAGCAGGCTTGCTTGCTCAGCTGAGATAAAGCCACTGGGAAACAACCCAAACACTAGGAGGAAGACATAGAAATCGGTCCACTTCAGCAGGACAGGGGCCACCCTCTGCCAGCAGGCCGACACACACACACACACACACACACACACACACACACACACAGACAGACAGACAGAAGGGGGAGAAGCCTCAGCTGCAGCATGGAGAGAGACACAGAACATCTGGAAGCCATTCCTCTGGCTACCTGGGCTATAAAGAGGGGGCCTGGACCGGATGGAGGCAAACCCCAGAGCCAGGGTCCTTCATGGAGGAGCGGGAGCAGGTCAGGGCCCGGAGGCAAGGGATCTGTGGGGAGCTTAGCGCAGCTCGGCAGTACAACGTGTTATCTCCCGCACTGCAGAGCTGCTCCCCTTTGAAGTCCTGAGCCTTTGAGGGGGAAAAAACAAGAGTGTAAAGTAGCTCTTACAGACACACACACACACACACACACACACAGGCAGGGGGAGACGGAGCCCCCCTATCGCCTCAACCCATTCCCACATTCTCACTATTCTCCCACTGTTTTCACCAGTTTCCTGTCGCTTCCTGGTCTCAGGCTTGAGGCCTATATTTCACACAGCCAGACTGTGATGATGTTATTTGGCAATGTTCCCTGTGTAAATGCGCAGCGTATTTTTGGATGTCTGCTTGCTGTGGAATACAAACGTCATTAAGCACTGTTTCCCCGTCTCTTACCCCAGAGAGAAAACAGTTTCGGAGAGGGGCTTTATTGCGCGCTGTTGGAGGAAGAGCTTAAGAATGTAATGAAAGCCTGGGCAAGCTACCTTTCCTTTAGTGTATAATCTGGGAAGCAGATGGTTGCCATGTGTTGGGGAGAAAGTAAGGCAGCTTTACAAGGAAGCACAAGGAGGATACACAGGGTCTAGATACTAATGGGGAAGGGATGGAGAGAGACAGAGAGATAGTGGTGAGAGAACAAAGACGGAGGTAAACGGAGTGGGTGAAGATAGGGAGCTGGGGGAAAGAGAAGACCGAATGTGGAAGGCTGTGTGCACACGAGTGTGTGTGTGTGTGTGTGTGTGTGTGTGTGTGTCTGAAAGGGACAGGCTCTGTTGTCTCTATGGCCGCTGCTGGACTCTCCCCGGGGATTATCCCTGCTAATAGAACTTAAGGCATTTCGACTGAGCTGCCAGCTGCCGAGCCAGCCGCCCCAGCACACGACCATCAGCACTGCAGCTTCATCCCCACGGGCCCTCGGACACAGGCCTGCAGCTTCATCCCCACGGGCCCGGGGACACAGGCCTGCTCCATCAGCACTGCAGCTTCATCCCCACGGGCCCTCGGACACAGGCCTGCAGCTTCATCCCCACGGGCCCTCGGACACAGGCCTGCAGCTTCATCCCCACGGGCCCTCGGACACAGGCCTGCAGCTTCATCCCCACGGGCCCGGGCACACAGGCCTGCTCCATAGCACCTCACTGGGAGGCCACATAAGCTGTTATTTCAGGGTAAAACAACTGCAACACATAAATGCCAGACGACCAATAGCATGGCTTCGAAAAATCTTCAATTTACATCAATGCCACATGCAGCCTTGGGTCTTTGAAAGGTTCTACACTAGTTCCACAGGACTCCTGTCCATTACATCTTGAGTACAGAATACAAGGCGTGTTCAAAACATGTAAGGACTGGTCATATCTGTTTGTGGTACACAGGCATTACACTTCCTGAATAATAAGTCACCACTTGTTCTTCCCTTCTGATTCCCTCAGTTAGACAACGTGAGTCAGACAAAGTGTTGAAAGTAAAATAACAAGAGTACGTCAGGCAAAAGATTGTGAAACGGATATAAAGACTGTGGATAAGTATATTCAACTGTATGACAGAAATTCATCACCTCATGTAAATCAGTGGAAAGCGATGTGCTTAATATTTTGTGCCTTTTTCTTTGCTCGAGACAACTTTATTCATGGACATGCCACAAGGAGATCAAACTGTTTTGCATAAGTTCACCCAGGCACATTATGTTTTCACCTGTATCCAGGAGTCTTAATGATCAACTAGAACCACAGAAATACACCCTCGATACCCTTGAACACAGCCGTGAGAAATGGGCAGTTCATTACACGAAGGGAGCCCAGGGCATTTAGAAGACTTCACTCAGCGACAGCTACAGTGACACAAGGAATCCTGGAGGAGGCCGTCTACAGAGTAATTTCTTCGGCAGGTAATGCAATTCATGCAATGCAATGACAGTTGATGAGTGTGGAATAACTCAACACATTTTCACAAAAGATGCAGTTAACATCTGTGTTTGCCCTTATGTAACTTACTGATGACTTCAACATCTGTCACTGAAAGTGTACAGTACCAATGCACATTCTGAATTGCTAGGAAAAAAAAAAAAATCAAAGAGCAAGACATCATTAGAAGTCCGACATTGGGACTGGCAGTCATGTTAGAGTAGAGTAGAGCGTGAGCACGCCACCATCGACCTGCTTGGTTTGGCAGCCCTTAGCGCACAGAGAGGAGCTCCTCCTTAAGAGAGGACCCCCACTCATACATACCTAAGATGAGCGAACACAGAGGACCGGGGCACAAAGACACACAGACAGTCAGTCAGAGGGGCAATCCTTTATGGCTTGAGTTTTGTTTACAATCTGACATAATTCAGAGTCCACAGGGTGAGAGAAATGTGGGCCAGAGCACTGACATTTGTATAAAAACAGCGTTCCTTCTCAAAAAAGGGATGCAAGGCTGAGGCAAAATCACAACTGCCTATTAAAGAGTGGGCCACGCTGATTGTCTTTCAAATATCAAGGGGATGCCCTTGTGCATCATGCGGTCAGGAAAGCTTCGCCAGGACGTTATTTGCTGACATAGTGAGGATGTGCCTCTTACCTAGCCCACTACAGCAGTACTGTGATGGTTGCACCAAAGCTGACCAGCCCAGAGGACCTCCATTCAGAAAACACTGTTTCCACGGGAACAGAGCTCTGCTGGGGGGCGCTCTTTTTGTAGGGCCAGCATCCTGCAGTGCTATGTGTGCGTCTACATCTATTTGTGTGTGTGTGTGTGTGTGTGCGTGAGTAGGAGAGGGAGAGACCGATTGTGTTTGAGCAAGGGGTGTGAAAGAGCAGAAGAGCAAGACAGACTAAAGGTGGGGGAGGGGAGGAAAAGGGAATCCTTGCAGTCCTCCTCTGTAGATCTGGGGTGGCGTCTGTCTGTCTGTCTGTCTGTCTGTCTGTCTGTCTGTCTGTCTGTCTGTCTGTCTGTCTGTCTGTCTGTCTGTCTGTCTGTCTGTCTGTCTGTCTGTCTGTCTGTCTGTCTGTCTGTCTGTCTGTCTGTCTGTCTGTCTGTCTGTCTGTCTGTCTGTCTGTCTGTCTGTCTGTCTGTCTGTCTGTCTGTCTGTCTGTCTGTCTGTCTGCTGGTCAGGAACTGAGCACATCCCTTCTGGCTCCCAGTGGAACGCAAGCAGAGGGCACAGGGGCAAGCCGTGCCTGAGAACAGGCAGGACAGGCTTCCCACACGCAAGTACAGCCGGTTCACAGGCAGCCGCTCACTGTGACAGAGAGAGAGAGCAGTGAAAGGAGACACTGGCCACTCTGAAAGCCATGGGACAGTGTAGAGGCTCTCCTCTTGAGGCATGCCACTGACCTATTCAAATCTCTTCAACTCTTGTGGAATCCCTTCAGAAAACTTTCAGTGTGCAAAACACAGGTGTCTCTGTCCACAGCTGGGTCTCTTTGGGCCGAACCTTTTTTTCAGTCTTATCTACACTAAACATAATCATCCACATATCAGACTGTGCTTAACATTTTATCTAAGCACCTCTACTCATTCCATCAGTTAGCCTAATGAATCTAGATTAAATTATCGTCTGGGGAAGAAAAACGTCTCAGTTTGAGGGACATGAAAAGATATTCCCAAACAGAGAGCTGAAGCCATATCTACGGCACCCTGCTGGGTGATCCTTGTACTCCCCTTTTCAGCAACGGGCTGAACGTAGCCGCTGGTATATGAGGATCTCCCTGGAGGGAAGCATGTAGGAATCCTATTAGTCTTCATGACGTAAATCACCACAATGGCAGCCCAGAAGTCATGGGAAAATATTAATGAACCAACAACATCAACAACCCCATGACCTACCATATGAACAAAAGACCATCTCCATGCCCAGATGCTAAAAGCCTAGAGATATCTCAGGAATGGCAGATCAGTGTAAAACTTGCCTTGCTCCTGCCCTTTGGCATGCATGAAAGATACTCTCACTGAATGTAGGTGTTGCACCAAGAGCTTCACACCACAGACGCAGCAGATCACTGAATTCTTCAAACAGCCTGGCAGATAGAAGATTCCCTCAGGGATCCCTCGCTCGGTGTTTTTCCAAAGGAATTGGGAATAAAGAGGCTGATGTGGAATGAATGGACATGCTTGGATCACACCACAAAAGGACACCACCTGTAACTCACAAACACACCTGGCCATTGTGCAATACAATGAGATGCCCCCGGCAATCCCATAAGTCTCAACTTTCTCCTGATGTCATCATTTTCCGACTGGAATTTGGAAATTTGTACCGTGAGTCACTGGTGTTATTTACAACCCTTTACTACACATGGAAACACACCATCAATAACATCCAGGGATCGGTCATCTAGCTTTCCTCTAGATGCTTGTACAATACATATGGTTACAGTTTTGTAAAATGCCAACTTCAAAGCCAGCAAACCATGTCCAGACTGAGACCAAACAGTACCACGGCTACAGGTGAAATCAAGTGAATCGCTCTTTGAAAAGAACCATCTGTGCTTTGGTGAAAGTGTTTCTGTGTTACAACAACCCTTAACAAAAACAGAGTGGCAGGGGCACTGCAGTTGTAACCATTTCCCAATAGTTCTGAGAATGCCTAGAAGAAACACACACCAGATCTTACACAACACTGGAGCACCGAGGCTGAAGCGGAGATCTAAGCTGCCCTGCAAAAACAAGCCGCCCCTCTGGTAGCCTCTTTGAGGAGTTGATTAGAACCGAAACATGAAATGAGGGCAAGGAATGGAGCTTTTAGATGATCATCAGCTTGCCTTAGAATAAGACGGGGATCCTTGACACAATAAAGGAAAATCACTGGCAATTGTAATGCGGAGGACCAAGAGTTTTACCACTTAAATTGACGCTCATTTAATAGATGCTTTAGCAAATGCTTATGTAGAGCAAATTTAGAGCTCAAGAAAAACAAGCTGAGTTCTCAACCAATTTAAGATCAGAAGACAAGTTTTAGGAAGTGATCAAGAAAATGGAAAAGGGTGCAATGGGAAGATTTATTTAAATGAAGCAGACATGAGGACACTCGATGAAGCTCCAAAAGAGCTACCCTCATGCATAAACCCTTCAGTCACGGTATCACTAAGCCTAATACAGTTGCTGATTAACGGTATTTTATTTACAGTCCAGCACAACTGATATCAGGTACACATAAGGGACCAAAAATAGTCTTTGCCAGATAGGCATAGTACACATGTTGTGCTCACATTCAAGCTGAAGCACAGTTAGTTGACCGAGTGACATCTCTCAGGGCTGCAGCCCGTCCAACTGAAGGTCTAGCAGCAGCACAGGGTGGGGAGCGAGCCTAATGATAGCTGTGAGGTCACATGAAAGCCAGAGCTTTCCTAGACCAACATTCACAATCAGATGAGAGTGTCATGTGACAGCTGCCTCTCCCCAAGACCGAGACCATGTGACAGAAACCACTAGTATCCACCGGAGTAAAGGCGCATCTGCTTCTGCACAGGGCACCTCCCTAAACATACACATCCACCCTCTTAGGAGCTGAGAAGTGCACTAATGTGCTCTCGTAGATCTGACATCTTCCCTCTGAAAGCACCTCTACAGACAAGTGTTTGATTTCTCATCGAGGTCATCACACAAGGCATTGCCATTATATTTGATCGGCAGACAGAGGGACATATCTCATTTGTGTGACCGGCTGATAGGACAGAACTGCCTATCTGATTATGACGGAAAAAAATTAGAAAGTGGTGGCAGCTCTCCACCCATTGAACTCCTCCTATTTAGTCAGGCAGTGATCACACCATTCTGCTCAAGTTCAGAGCCCAAGCAAGTGCGAAAATGCAACTGGTTCCAGCTAATTTTCATATTCTAAAATGTGTTGACTAATTCATAACATAACACAACTGCAAGCTGCATTCTAAGTATAGCAACAGGGAATGCTACAATTAACCTATGTTTAGAGGCAACCTCACATAGTGGTAATGATAAATGTATCAGCAACTTGATTTGTAATCTTACACCCACATGAGTGTTGGAGCACACCATAACAATGTGGAGCAAAACCACACATGTCAAAAGCACATTAAAGGATACAAAGATAAAAAAAATATTCACACAAAGCACGCAATATGAAACCTCATGTCATTCACAGAATGCTACAACACCTGTCATACAGTCATCTTTTTGCAGCAGATTTTTATAGCAGAAGGGTGCTGACCACTTCCTCCCCAATCGTGATTTGAATAGGCGAGTAGGCAAGACGGAATGGAAATCTCACAAGCTTTAAAGTAAGTTTGCAATGTGGGGAAGAAAGCCACGAAAGAGCAACAGCTGTGTCAAGAGCAAGACATACTTTCATGAACAAATGACAATGTGGAAGGGCCGCACAATGGCTGGAGGGAGTGTTTGTGGCACATTGTAGGTAGTAAGTGAGGTGCAGTTTTCTCCTGTGAGAACTCAAGTCTGCAGTTATGAAATACGTTGCCTAAGTCGACCTTATAGCATATCTGGTAGTGGTATTAGATGGCCAACTGATATCAAACTCCGGAGTCTTACATAAGTGTGCTAATATGAAACCATCCAAGTCTTTATTTTAGTTAGTGGTATTGTATTACTATAGGACTGCGGTTCTTTAATGAACCACAAGCTTTTTAACCTTTTCAAAACAGTGAGGGTCGTTCCATAATGGCCACCATAACAGAAAACTACACAAGAAAATTACAACAATGCAAAATATTTGAAAGTGTTTCCCCAAACACCGCCTAGACACACTTCCAACATTTGTTGGACAGTTCCCTTATGCAAACAATGTGTGGGCAACAGGCCTATTGCCAGAGCTTGGCTTCCCAATCCTAACGTTCACTTTTTCATCGACAAGTGCTTCATACCAAAATCTTGGGATCACATTTGACGTCTCTCGTACTTAAATAGGACCACCGAGGAAGCGCTCGGAGGAACTGGCGATGTCTATGTGCAAATCATTGAACATAAACTTTGAATCGCTTGAAACTATGTAAAGTTAAATGAATGTTCCAAACCTAAGCAATGTTTCTATGTCTCAAGTAACGTTACCTGTCTTAACTTACGTTGTGTGGCTAACATGTGCTTCAGTCAGTTTCACGATGATTTAGTCAGCTGCATTTTCATGCAAACTTTCAAACCAAAGTCAATTCATGTCATTCCTCAACGCGTAAAATAACACAGCCGTATAGTACTGGGACTGTCTGAATACCTATACAATCGAAGTATTACTTACGAAGGGAGTTTGTTGGGCACCTGGGTAACTTAAACATTATCTCATGCAGCTACTACCCTTGCTAGCCACCGAAGTTTCTAAGCTATGCTAGCTATAGAACGGTGGGTCACTAAAGAGCGTTGTAAGAAATTGTTAAACTTGCTTATATTAATAATGTTCATGGAATTTTTCAATGTAATGCAAAGAGGTAATATCATTAAAAAATGATACGACACGGTGGTTTTATGTGACAATTCAAAACTATGAGACTAAGGTTAGCTACCTGACCAACTTTCTCCTAAGATCTCAAGCTAGCCACCTAGCATAGCTCGCTAGCTAGAATTGCTATTATGACTTATGCCAGCTTGGTAGCTAATCAAATCATAGTTATAGTTTCTTCTTTGCTTAAATGCAAATATTGAATCTCTGTGTGATCTAGTTATTAAGCAGAGTATATGTAACTAAGTAATGCTGAATAACTCTTATGGTTAATGTGGTTATGTTGATTAAGGGTTGGCCAATGCAACTTAGCTAGCCAACATTATAGCTGGTTAAAATCTGCTAACCATTTTAGCTAGACAGGTAGCTACTAAGTTACACTCAATGTGACTGTTTGTTAGCTAGGTAGCTGCTAGCTTAGCAGCTTTGTAACTTACATCAGTCTCGCGCAAACCTGTCATTCTCCCTCATTCATGCACATCGTTTTGGACGGGAGAAGGTAGTCTGATATTACACAACGTGTTGATTGACCAACCATACAACAACGGTGTGAATGCAGGACAGTCCCTCAGCCAAATTGTCAGCTCGCTAGCTAAATAGCTAACTAGCTTGCACTCATGTCACCCTAGGCACAGCTTCGCACCAACCAAGAGCAGCTTCAGACCCCGAGCCACAAGGAACCTTATTAGCCATCTAGTTAGCTTTTACAACAACACCAACATACAGCCAAGCCACAAAACACGGCAGTTGTTTACCTCAGAAACACGAAATGTGACGTCTGATGACAAGGTCCCTCCACCATCGATTTGTATTTCCTCCTCTCAGGTAAGATAAGCCCAAATGAAGCAGAGCTCGCAGCTGTGGGTGCCGGTGTCTCTCTCTCTTTCTCTCTCTCTTTGGGAGTCGTATTTCTCCAGCAGTAGCCTAGCTGGGTAACCGTACTACGTTAGCCAACTGACTAGCTAATCTTTCAAAGAGCTATCTCTAGGGATGGCTTCCAATTATCTAACTTGGTACCTTACTAATGGATCCCGTGGAGTCTGACTGACACCCAGCAGCTTAGGAACGTGAAGTCGTCCACAACAGAAAGCCCCACGCTCTTACCTCACAACAGACACAGTTGGTAGCATAACCTCTGCTCTGTCTCAATCCGTAACGCTCGTTCCACTGCCACAGATAACTCTTCTTACCCACATAGAGGAATACGTGTCGCAGGAAGATGATGAAGTGTAAGCACTGCCCCTTTCATCCCTGTCACCACAGTGTAACAAAATATCATCTAAGTATCATTTTGAGACGGACGAGGGACGATTGCTTAAAGATTGGGCAACCAGCCATCTGATTAGGTGTACTCTATATGAGATCATGCAATATTCATAACGATTCTAGTCATATGACGAATTTCAATCATATACCAGCTGTCTTGACTGTAGACCTGATGTCTTCAGTTCTCCTTATTATTTAGTTTGTTTGGCTGTAGTGCCCTACCATTTTGGCTATTCCATGTTGTATATGTATCTCTGTATTGCAGACTCAGAGATTCGAGTATAATGCTACCACTGAGAACAAAGAATGATTTTTGAGAAGCATGAAATTGACACTGGCACCAAGCCAAACGTGGCTCTGAGTGAAAGTGAGAGCTTTCCAGACCAGCACTCACAGAGTATTGTATTTGCACATGATATATCCACTCTTGTGTATGAGTTTAATTATTATTATGCATTTTCAGATAAAGCCCATGCTTTATGCAGCTTTTATTCATATGCAATAACAATGTATTTTAATAACAGGCCTATATAATCCCAGCACAATTTCGTGTGGAATGTATTTAGCTATATACCAAAACATTAATCTTGAGGCATGTTTAGTCCTGCTGTCTAAGGTTAGACAAGGCTGGAGCCACTATAGGAAGATGCTGACAAGTATTCTGTCATGACCTGTTAAATTAGCACAGAGATCCTCTCACACATTATTCACATTAGCAAGTCACAGCAAGGCAATCCAGACCACTGTTCAGGAAGAAAACAAACAAATGGCTTCCATCTGTTGCAACCTCTATCATTTATGATCTGCAAGAATTTAACTGAGCTTGGCTGTAAGGCCAATTACTCCCATTGGGCTGGGTATTCCTCATGCTATCTTTAACAGCCCCATTCTCACATGTAGTCCGTGAACCCTTGTCTGGCCTTTTCTGGTTTACAGAATGCACAAATCCTGGACTTTGTGATTGTTCAGAGTTTTCTGTGCAATGCCCACATAGCAGTTATCTACTGCAGAACAATGTACCTAGTGGATCAATCTGATGTAACTGAACCGGTTTTTAATTTGTAATTCTTTACCATGTTGGTGATCATAATTACCTTAATTACCTAAAAGCTGTTGACAAATATATAGATTCAAACAAAGATGCAGAAATCTGAAAGCATAGAACGAGCAACCTCTTCACTCACAACCACACGGCCTCACCCACAGCTATAGCCACTCCTGCCGTCCAAATGGCCGTGATGTGCCGTGGAGGGAATGATGACCAGACAAAGGGTCTGTGCAGCAATTGAGTCTTGGGCTTTCAGTGTCAACTGATGGGTTAAGGCACCTTGCAGAATGTACTCATACAACCTGGGCAGGTGTTAAGTGGTAATGTAAAAATTAATAATAACTGTATACTCTGCTCTGCTGGAATGTAATATGTTTAAACATATAACAGCAAAACTTGAACATTGGGTCATTTAAATTGGCTGTAGATGTTTTGATGAAATATAATTTTAATATCTTGTAGTACATTTGTTAAAAATCACGCATAAAGTCTTCTGAGGATGTAGCAGGAATGTCTCACTCAGAAATAAGAGAGAAAGGCTATATGTGAGCTTTACGTGTGATCACATGGGTTAAAGTGTCACATTAGCTCCCCACATTGGCCAGTGGCAGTATTGAGTTGATCTGGATGTTGAGGGAGAGCGTGTGTGCAAGTCACACATGAGCAGACCAGTTTCAGGAACATCAGCCTCAAACAACAGCAATATGATAAAGACACTCGACAATATGAGGAATTCACATGCCCAGTTGGCTGCAAAATGCCTGGCTTCGCTAAGCTTTATTGTACAGAACTCTGAGCACTCCAGCTTTGACCACGCCTGTGAGGGCAGCCTCTATAGACTGAATTACCACATGTGGCTCTATGTCCCTTTGAGTGAACTTACACACACTGAAAGTATGAAATCTTCAGCGAAAAAAGGTTCAAATACATATTTTCACTCATTTAATTTAAATTTCGAAAGCAGACCTCCATATGTGATAACATTATGCAATACAGGGTATTCAAATACAAAAGTGCAACCAAAAACAAAGAAAAAAACACCCTGTTAAGCAATAAAAAACCACACATGTTAGAATACTTTATATTTTCTCAGTATTTACATCAATTGGCTCCAGCTAAACCAAATATTTATCTGTTCATGCTTGGATTCTATCAGCATAAATAAGGTTTTGAGCTGGATTTTTTCATCTCCTTAAATAAGAGTATGAATACAATGCAGTTACAGTTTGCAAACAGGTGATGCTGACACAATGAACTAAAAACCCAATGAAACGGTGAAACAGGAACTCCAGGTGTCCTGTTTACTTGGGAGATATGTTGTTTGCAAAGACTTTTGCTTATTCATTGCCAACTAGCTGCAGAATAGACTTCACACCAATAGTTCTTTGTTAATCACAGTCATATGTACATGCATGGAAGAGCAAAGCCTTGTTCTTAGATCATTGCTCAAACATGTATGTCCAAATAGGTCTCAGACAGTGATGTAGTGGTTAGGTGTATTTGTGCTATGGCACAGGCGCCTCACACAGTAGCAGTCACGACATCTGTTGCATTTGCTTCCAGTCCTTCCCTGTTCAGCCTTTGAAACTTTCCACCACACTAATGTACAGTAGATTATCAGTGGTGAGTAAAAATTCATTTGCATAGAATTTGAATGAAATAATATGTCACAGAGACAATTGTGAGCCTAACAAAAATGAACGTGTTCAGAGGAAATGTGACCAGGACACAATTAGACTACATTGATGAGGGAGGGTTATTGTCACATCACACTCTCCAAGAGGTACACACCCTGCTGTACATTGGTGCAAAGGGCTCCACGTGAGCTGGTGCCTGTTGACTGGGGTCCCTGTGTTTGGTGTTTTGGTGTTTTTATAAGGGGTATTGCCTGGGTGCTACGTGTCCACAGAGCTGGTCTAGGAGGTTGATAGATAGGCACAAGCTCCATCCCTTCTTTCCCCTGGAACATAGGTGAGAGCGGCAGGGAGGGAGCAGAAACACAGACATATGAGCAAGATCATCACAACAAGACAAGACATGCAGATACAGTCAAGAGGTCTGTGTTTTTAAAGAGAATTCTAACCTACCTTAAACCCTGATGTTCTAAATAAAAAAAATAAAAACCTATTATTCCTGCTGTTTATGTTTGTATCATTTCATCTGGACTTGTAATGGTCACAGTAGCCCATTGAGTGGGTTTCCCCCTAGGAACCCCTTGGAACACCATGGACAGAAAACCTTGGGAAACTGGCATGGTGTACGCCTACACACTATTCACTGCCCTCCCTATCCCTCATCTTCCACTTCCAGCTAGCAGGCCGCTCTAGACTGAACTGGGCAACTCTGCCACGCATGCCTCTCATAATAGCTAACAGATGCTGGGTCTTCTGCTATGCACTCGAGCTTGGAAGGAGCAAGTTACCACTATTCTGTGTTCCATGGGAAGCTGAAGGCAACAGTAAGAACAGTAAGAAAGATTTGTTTGTGAACATTGGAAACATTATTGAAAGCTTAGGCCAAGTAAACCATTGATACCCTACACATGTGCGCACAGGTTTTTGCTAAACTTACATTTAATCAAATTTTGCATCAGAAAGTACAGATTGGATCACGTCAGTGAGTGAGTTCCTGGAAACGAACGGTCATGTTTGGGGCGTGGCTGTCACATGTCATGTCTTGTCATAATGTTAAAAGGCAAAACCAATCATTAACCTAGATTGTGATGCCATACTCTGCATGTAACTGACATTTGTGCCAATACTATAAACTCCTCACCGATTCTCCCCATTCTCTCCAGCTATGCTGGCCCTGAGGTCAAATTGCTGCCACCACCTGATGAAACAAAAATGTAAAGAAAAAAAGTTAACTGTAAACAAAATGATGTTACAGGTATTGTAGTTGTACGAAGTATTAATGGACAATATGCAGATTTTCCCCAGTACAAGTAAACAGGCACAAATAATATAAAGTACAATGGTGCCATCTATTGGTTGATTTGCAAATTGGTCTGTTCTGCATCTGAATCAGTCTTATCACCCTTTCTCCTAATGCCTACTGTGATAAGTTTCTTATGTCCACATATTTGAACAGCCTTTTGACCCAAGATACATTTTCTCTGCATTCTGGTTAAAATCTTTGGCTGATTTTTGTGTTTTGAAACAGCCAATGATAAAACTTAAAACATTTGAGGTAAAAGATCTTCAAACCAGCATTTAAACAACTCTACTGTAATTTAAAGGATAGTTTGGACATAATCATTGTAAATAACACACCATCTTTCACCATCCATTTCTCCAAGTCCTCCATCTCCAGCTCCAGCACAGAGGGAACATCATCTTCAAACATTGGCCTGGGTAAAAACAAACAAGTGTTTACAGCAGTATTCTTTATCAATTTGAGTGTGGAGATGCACACTAACCCTAGTCCATGGGCTAGATTCATATCTTCTCTAAGACTTGAGGTTACCACTAAAGAACATGGGGTTTTCACAACACTTTTGCAACAGACACATGGTGGCAGAGAGAGAACTAGGCAACCGGAACACACTTCCTGTTTATGGTCGTGAGCTGCTACACTGCGGGGGTGGCCACCAAATAGAATATGTTCTAGTTCTTGCTTTGGAAGATGATGCAAGTATGGTAGATAGATCAATATATAGTTGTCATTTGCCATGTGCATTCTCTAAAACTATTTGTGTGTTTTTGTATGGAGTCACTGTTTGACCCTCTGCACTATCTAGGTGGTATTTAGAGACCAGGAAAGAGAGCTTGTAAACTGGACATTAAGAAATTCATGAGAAAGATGAGTCATAAAAACAGAGATGTGGACATGTTTAAACCCAAGGGACCCATCCTGTCACAAACAAAGGCCCAGGTCCTTCAGCTTTAACACCAGAATAGAGGGGACACTCGCATTAGTGTTAGTATTAGTAGCATAGTCATTTTCTAGAAAAACGCATTTGAACATAGCCGTCCATAAGGTGTTTTAATACAGTGTGCATTGGCAGTGAGACATCATCATCGACAGGCCTGTTTGAGTCAACATATATTAAATATTGGAATGATTAGTAGCTTGACCCACCAGCTTCTCCAACCATTTCAACATTTGACATTAAAGCCACCGTTTTTCATATGGCTTTATAAGAAATGTGGTTGGCTTAAGTTATGAGCTTTGCTTTGTAACTATGTATGATACTTACATTGGCACCTTTTCCCCCTCACACGCATCGAGGTATGCATCATGTTGCACCGAAACTGGAAGAATAAAATGTAAGACTTCATGTGGTGCAAATCTGATCCACTGATTATATTTCTTTCAGAAGTACACATGAGATAACATCAAACATCAAATGTCTGTTGCATGTAATTAAATCATTTTGGAACCATGGCAACGGCAACAATACGCACACAAGAAACCTCTATTTGATTAGGCCTGTAGGCCTGCAGGCTAGGTCTGTGGAGAGAAATCTCAAGAAATACCAGGTGAGAGAAATACCAAGTTGGTTAGAGCTCATGGCCCTTTTGTACTTAGCCATTTTCACTGCTCCCATCAAAAACAGATAAACCAAGTCTGTCTATAACCAAGCTACCCTCTGCCACTCAAGAATCCATTGAATCGACTGTGAATGAATAAAGGCTATACATTCAAAAAGCCACAAATGAATTCATCTATTCTCATCAAAACATAAATTGATGACAAAGATGAAAATTTCAATCTAAGAGAAAAATGCCCGAACTATCCAACTGAGTATAAATGCGAAAAGAAAATGTAATATTGAATTAGTGGGAATCCATTTGACTGTTTTAGTTATACACAGGAAACGTTGCTTGTGCTATTGGTTTGGGACTTCCCACAGCGGCCAAGCCTCTCACTGTCATATGCAAGTACACCTACCAAACAACCTAGACTAAGTATTACAACACAGCAGGGCGCACTACAACCATCTTATCAACACTTAACTATACTTAACAATAACAACGACAGCAACGACAACAATAACAACATGTTGTTCTTTGTCTGAGGAGCTCTGCCCTTGTTAGCGTAGTCAGTCTACTCTTCACCTCTGCCTGCAGTAGACTATTACCTTCTCTCTGTTCATCATCTACCCCTCTGCCTGCAGTACACTAATACCTTCTCTCTGTTCATCATCTGCTCGTTTCCATTGCTTCTTCAGCTGCAATGAGTGTCTATTTCAACCTCTAATCTTGACTTGGCTTGACTTTGCTTTTCCTTCCTAGCATTCTGACAAACTCCATACCTCCCCATGCCGTACTTATAGATGGTGTCACTGATGCGTTTCAAATTACTCTCCGCTGTACCCTTCAGTCCTTCCAAAATTCCTTTAAAAAATCATCATTGATGCAACCCCATTCCTTGTCTTCAGAAGCCACTGGCCATCTAACCTTTGGTTTCTGTCCATCACATGTTTCCTTCTTAGTCTGCTTGATTTATCCCTGCTGTTCACCAGCTGCCTGATGTCCACCATTCTGTGTAAGTCTGCCAGGTCCTCCTTCAGCTGTAGCAGGGGTACTGACATCCTGTGCTCTTTGGAGACCAACCTGCTGCTGCACCACAACCGACTGACTTAAGCTACACAGTGCTCAATGTGGGGCCCCTGTACTCCTTCATCCAAGCTATTGATATATTATATTTTTGCTCCCATCTATATGCCTATTTTGGTTTTAAAGTTCATCATTACATTATGTAGGTTTGAAGGCATTTTTGCAGGTTGAGTTTCTAGAACATCCTCAAATCCATTTCAATGGTATATGGTGATATGACCTGTCATCTCCAGTACATTTACTGATTTAGCTTTAGCTAAGTTTCATCCATAGTAACTTAGAGCATTGTGCAGAGTTCCATTCCCATGAGTGTGTCTGCACCCTGAGTACCGAACATGACCTTGTTCTTGTTAGCACCTTGCTCTACCAGTTGAACTACCGGGCAGGACCAAACCCGTCACTATGTCTCCCATGAAAATGCAAGAACAGCTTTTACAGCACAACATGACCAAATATATAACCCAAATACATAATTAGCAAGCTTGCTTTCATCTGTGCCTGCTGTGCTGAGGGTGTTTGCAAGGCTGTTGGCTAATGACCTTATTTTACCGTTAGATATAAACTCTATAATCCTTGTTTGACAGCACAGTCCTTAATCCTAGTGAAAGGCTGTTGATACTTGAGTTCAACAACCGATGCAAGTCGTGGCCTGGAGCGAACACTGTAAACTCTGTCGCCAATCAGCCTCTTACCGGAACCAGAAGCTTTGCTTCTCAATCGGCGGGATATCATCACTCCTGCCACCACCATGCAGATGATGATCAGCACCAGCACCAGGGGAATGATGATGATGGTCGGGCTCAGACTCTCTACTAGTGTCATCTCTGTGCGATCGCCACTGTCCTCTTCCGTAGGTTCCGCTGGCTCAAATTCTCTTTCAGATCCTAGGAGCAATGGAGAGCCGGTAGAGCACATCAAAACCTTCTCAGTGATCATTCACACTAACTCAACGTTTCCTACTGGTCATAGAGCATATAGAGTTACACACAAAACATGAAAAGTGATTGATTTCCTTAGCTTCCCATTGCCCTTATCTTCTCACTAGCAGTGGCCATGACATTGTCAAAGACTATGAAAGTAATTAGACTGATCCTCCCTGGAATCATGTAGATGTTGTTTGGGGTGATTAACACCATGGATAGAGAGCAACAAGGCCATTGTGGCCCAAAGTTTGAATGGATAGGAGCCCATCCCCACCATTAGATACGATGTTTTTTAGGAGCCTACAACCTGAAATACTAGAGGGAGAGGTAAATGTTATGTGAATCCTGTCACACACATGCAGAATGACTGTTAAAATCAGTCTGTCAGTCTGTCTTCAACAAGCGTCCTTCAGGCAGTCACTGGAAGAGACAAACAATTGGCCTATAAAGATGGTCAGGCAAGCAGGACGAGGAAGAGTGAGTCACTCAATGTCAGTGTTAAAGAGTCGGCTGTGGAACTGTAATTGAGAAAGTGAAGCTACCTCACAGCTTTCAAATAAATAAATAAAATATTGCCTCCCCCTTCACTTGTTCAACCATATGTAACACTTCAACTATGACAAGTAACATACTTGCATTCAACAGCAGTGATACAAAATAGAGTACTAGAAAGTAGAGAAAAGTAGTACAGCTGGCCTGTGATGCACACACTCAAAATAGAGCTCATTAACCCCTGCTCCAATTCTGCTGATCTGTGATAGCCTCCAAAGGAAAGAGCCAGAGCTTCAGCTCCTCTAGACTCTTTGAGAGGAACAGCCATGTCAGGGAAGATGTTCTTTGGGTGTCAGCAAACCAGCAAACAAGTCTGACTCTGCTTTGCTGTGTCAGGTGAGCCACCTCTATGTGCAGGCTCCAGTACTTCATGGGAAGGGCTACCATGGGAGAGTGCATGGGACCGTTTTCTGCAAATAGTGATGTTATGCCAGATGCCAGCAGAGATAATCAATCTCCAGTGGCATGCAGCCACTCTATGAGTGCAATGCAGACAGCAAGGGCATTGATTATATGCAGAGAATGTATTATGTATATCTACTACATTCATTGATAACTTACTAGATTCTACGAATAGCTACTAACAGCACCTATGTTTTTTTTTCAAATGTTTTATTTAGGGCGAGAGTGAGTTAAAAGGAATTCATGACATGCTCTAGAGCACATAGGCCATGAGACACACGTAGGTCATGAGGATTTTTGATTTTCACAGATTTTGTTGTGAGGTTTTTGGACAAAATGAATTAACACACTGATAGGTCACTAGGAACTACTAGCTACTGTCATCTGACCCTGTAAGGAAATATAACAGAAGTTTGAGATATGTTTTTTTTGGGGGGGGGGGGGGGATGCATAAACCCAATCGCTTCTGTGAAAGTAAAAGATGCTTATTTTTGAGGTGTTGCCATACATACCTTGCTGCCATCCAGATGACGACTCTATGGTTTCCTCATCTTCACCTGAAAAACAAAACAAACTTATCAACTGCATTCAGACATTCACTAAAGGATCTTGTACCATGACATGAACATCATTTTTGACCCAGTGGTTGTTTTCATCTTAGACTATAGATGTTAGTGTGTGCTGCTGGCTAAGCTACCAGATAGGAGCTCTTTGGTCTATTCTTCTGCAGACAACCATGAATGTTCTTGCATACCTAAATCATCCACGGTTGTGGCAGGTTGCTGCGTCCTCTCTGTTTCTGGAGCCTCTGGATGAGTGCAAGATGACAAGATAGGTTCAAGATGGTTTGAAATCTAGAAGGCAGTCCTCATACAAGTGTCTATGTCTTTACCAGGGTACTGTATTTATCCAGAATAGGTTTACTTTAGATAACAAAACAAACAGTAGTCACTCATCTACATTTCTATCAAGTTATATTTCAAAGACACAAAGAAGGAAGGAATAGACATGCTCATAAAAGCACCAAAGAACATTTTATTGTGTTGTGAAAAACAAGAAATCTGAGTAAACTAAACTTTTCATCACTAGCTCAGTTCTAATGTTGGACATGCAGGACCGAGGGGTCAGATATTTGAAGGCATGAGATATAAGAGTCTTACCGGTTTGGCCCTCATCAGCCACGTCATCCACTGTGGATTCATCCTCTAGTTCCTGACAATGCACTGTAATCAAATTTGCAGAGTGTGCAGTTTGAAAGAGTTTCTCACAAAGTAAGCTATATGACTACTAAGGGCACTGCATTTAGATAGGGGAAGCAATATGGTTAGTCAACACAAGCTGGTTTGCTGACCTGTTCTACCATTGTGCCTGGGCCTGTGACAATTCTGCTGAAAGATGTTATCTGTCCTGACTAGTTTCAGTCTAGCGGCAACATTTCCAGAAACACATTGGGCACTTAGCATTCAAATGTATTTGTAGTTCTGTGGACACATCACACTTCACGAATATCCTCTTTTTGGAAGACATGTCTTAAGACAGAAAGTTATAAACATATGATTGTTTTCACAGAAAGAGTGTAACAACACAGAAACGATATAGATGCTAATAGACATGAAAAGATGTTCAGACACATGTACTTTCAAAGGACGAGAGTTTATCCATGTGAATTCTAATGATATAACAGCGACTAAATAAAAAACAGGCCGACATAGATATCATTATTTCAAAATCAAATTTCGCAAGGGAGTTTCTCCATAGAACAAGACAGCTCATCGATGACCAATTTTGTAACCTTTCCTCATGCAATTACTTGATCATGTGTCATACGATGTGTTAACTCTTTTTAACAGAGAACTGAAAACTGGTGTGGCTCAGACTGAGAGAGTAGCAGCCCCTTTCATTTCTCTTTTTATGGTTTGTTTCATGTTTCTTTTTGTAGTTCAGATCAATAATCGATTTCTTCATGGTTGGCAAATAATAATAAGAAGAAGAATAAGAAGAACTATAAAAAGAAGAAGAAGAAGAAGAAGAGAAAGGAGAACATAAAAGGAGAAAGACTCGCCACAGAAGCATTAAAGAGAGTTGATTTTTGTTGGCACACTCACCTCTCCCAGCCAAGCTGGCTGTCAGTGCCAGGAGCAGAAGTGTCCGTGCCGGAGTCATTTCCCAGTGGTCTTGGTGCTGTTGGTCGTTACACACACTTGCTGTAGACATGAAGAACTGCCATCGCCACACAGCTTCTTTCTTTTTTCATGATTTCCTGTTTCCTGGTTCAGCTTTGACATACCTACACAGCTCTTGGGAGGGGATGAACAAACTTCCCTCCCTTCTTTGCTCTCTCTCTCTCTCTCTCTCTTTCTCTCTCACTCTCTCTCTCTCAGGTGTGATGCAATCAACAGAGAGCTTGTAGCCACAAGTCCAGTCATTCTCCAGCTAGCTGTGAAAACAAATTCCTCTTGAAAGGTATGCAGAGGAACCAAAAACCTTAGGGCACATTGAATAGGTGGAATAGGGTTTGTGGGAGGTATTTCTGTATCTGACAGAGATAGTCTCTGTGGGGTTATTAGAGGGAGTTCAACAGAAAGCAACACAAAAGAAAAGAGAACAATTCTTCACAACTATGATTTTGTTGATTGACCACAGCATTAAAAGCATTAAGTTGGATTATGAAGATTATTTGCCCAGTACTCATGTTAGTCAAATGCAACATTTGAATAGGCCAACGTATATACGTACGTGTATGCAATTAACACACAAACTATATACGTGTATGCAATTCACACACAAAGTATATACGTGTATGCAATTAACACACAAAGGTTCATTACTTAGTGGTGCCACATGAATACACCACACAAACAGAAAAAAACGTACTGAGGATGAGTGATGAGTGAAACGATATTTTGCACATTTAGCAGAAATCTAAATTGATGCAATTAGCTGTAATAACTGGTCTCACTCCTTAGCTTTGAGAAAACTAAAAGCAACAAGAAGATAAAAATGACTGGTAAAATGGCTGGATTTGACTATGTGCCAACATGCTGAGCAATGAGCATATGCACAGTATGTTGCATTAATACACCATACTGTTCTTCATGAAAAAAAAATAAGAAATAAGACTTTCGAAAATGTTGTCATTTTCAGGTGCTACATTTCTCAAACTCATATTGAGTAATTAATGAATACCTGCATATTATACATATTGACTGGACTGTATTGTAGAGGCACAAGAGGCTGTTATTTTAATCATGCATGCATAATCGTGCAGGCTGAAGTTAATCCACACACAAAGTGTAGATCAGCATGTATTTATACAGGCAAATAGCATCGCTATGGTTTTATTTTCTCTATGTAGACTGCACCAGAGAGAATCCCATTTGACATCATCCATTTCATACTCACACACAGTATACACTTGATCTACAACCTGCTGGTTGTCCAACCAATGAAGCCTCATACTGTCATGGTTTTGTTTCAATGTGGAATGTGTATGTGTGAGATTTTCAGAAAGTGTATTTACTGCTTTTGTTAATTCTGACTCTTTCATTCTTAATTATTTTTCTGACATGAGTAAGACATGAAGATGATTTTGATATGAAGTTTACTATTACAAAACCTAGTATTCCATTCTTTCAGAGAAGAAAATAGCAAATAAATGAGCATTTACACAACATTTTTCAAAACTCATCTATATTTTACAGGTTCATGTAATTAATAATTAATTAACAACACGTCACACTTCATTTTTAGTCAATTAACAGTCATTCAATCAATAACGATCTAAAAGGCTGGATTTCAGACTGTGACACACAGTTACAACAGAAAAAAACGAACCAAGACCCCTTCCTCCCACACACGCACATTCAACTCAGGTAAACACATTACTAAACCCACAGAATCACACAGAAATTGTACAAAGATTATGACAATTTTGATATATACAAATTATATTTAAAGTTAACATTTACTTTGATGATGACTCAGATGTTACAAAATGTTTGCTAGATATGAACAACTAAGGCATATGTAAAGTGTCTTTGAGAGACTGCCAGAATCTGGGTCTTTCGCTGTCCTCCTCTGGCCATTCCAGATAGGTTCTTGAGTTCATGATCTTTCGCAGCTTGCAGAACCTTTTGGGAATCGTTGAGTCAGGGATGGGTTCAAGGACAATGAGTATGGCTGCATCAAACAGCCGGAAGTGTGAGTACTCCAACTCAAAGCGGCACCAGTCGCTCTGGACGAAGTGCTCGGTAACTATGAATAGAGTCCTGTGGCTCTTCTCCATGGCGGCCATGATGCTGTCTGCGATCCAGCCTCCAGGCAGGAAGTCGCGTTTGTGCAAGCAGAGTCGGAACGGTGGCTCGGCCCCCTCCAGTTCAGGCACCAGCAGCTCCTCCACCCACTCCACATCTCTCTCACTGTAGGACACAAAGGCATCGTAGCACACCTGATCCTTACGGGCTGCAGGCCTCCTTTTGGCCTGTATCCACGCCCATGTCATTTGTAGGTACCAAACGACGTGGAGCTTGTGACACATCACCACAGCACTGATGACAACCACAAGCACAAACGCACACAGGGTGGAGAAGGCCAAAGAAGCATGGCACTCAAAGACAGAAAGGTGGGCGTCGGTCACTTCAACCCCCCTCAGTGCAAACGGTGAGCTGCAGATGTACGCCTGCTTCCTGTCTAGCTTCACTAAATGACTGAGTTCATGCTTGAAGAAGCTCACAAATTCACAAGAGCACACATAGGTGTCTGCGCCAGCCTCCAAGATCCTAAGGCTGCCGTAGTTACTAATCTGGTTTTGACTGAAGGATATGAAGGGGTTTCCCTTGATGTAGAGCACCTCCAAGTGTGCAAAGAGTCTTCCTTCTGGTAAGGTCTTGAGTCTGTTTCCAGATAGATGAACCTCAGTCAAGTTTGGCATGTTGTGTTCAAATACAGTCAGGTCATTATAGCTCAAATCCAGGACATGCAAAGTCCGAGGGAGACAGGCTGTTACTCTTCTTAACTGACATGAAGAGAGATTCAGATAGCGGAGAGACTGGGGCCAGGCACAGGCCTCGGGCATAGTGTGGAAGACGTTCAGACTCAGGTCAAGGGCAGCCAGCATTTTCATTCCCTCGAAGAGGTGACTCAGGGTTTGAAAGGAACGAATGTAATTGCTGCTAATATTAAATACTGTAATAGACGGCAAGCACGCACTTCGCAGCCCATCACAGAGAGCTTCGCGCAGGGTTAAATCGGTCAATTGATTTCTGCTCATATCCATGTATTCAAGGTTGTACAGAAGAAATGTTGTTTCATGGGGCATTGCAAAGACATTGCTTTCAATTACGGCCACTCTTGTCAGGTGTGTTAGGATTTGTACCAGTTGGGTGATGGTGTGTAATGCAGGGAAGATATAGAACTTAGCCAGTTTTACATTTTTTACATAAATCTCATTAACAAAGTCAAGTTTTGGGAATTCCACTGAAACAGTTAGCTCTCCATTGAACTCACAATCCTCCAGTCCAATAGAGGTCAGCATTGAATGCTGAGTCATGCCTAACAGGGAAACTATGGTATCAGTGCTACAGCTTAAATTTCTCAAGAGGATGCTTTTGACACCCTTCTGAAAGACCACTTGAAAAGGCATCAACTGCTCCCTGCTGATTCTCAAATCTGACAAGATGATTTTGGTGTCAGGGCGTGAAAGATCTCTCAAGATGTCTGTTGTAAGGGCTGTGTCTCTCTGAAATGGGCCATCGATGCTAACAGTCACTTCATCAATGGAATTGATTCGACTGAAGCTCCCTGGTTGGTAGTTCTTCAAACCGCTACCATAGAACACAAAGCTCTGAAGATGGTTGGGCCCAATAAAGCTATCTTCAGAAACTGAGGCAAGAAACGGGTTCCCAACTATGAGAGTACTAAGCTTTACCATTGAGTGGAGGAGAGACCCTTTCCCAAATGTTTCGTACTTATTACCCAAAAGATTTAGATGTTTAAGGGAGGAGAGTCTCTTAAACCACATCTCGGACAAATCATTTAATCGATTATCTGACAGGTCCAACACCTCTAATTTGTTGAGAGTTGAGAAACCTTGTTCGGCGATTGAGGAAATAACATTACTCCTCAGAATCAGTACCTCTAGATTACTGTAATCACAGAGGTCATCCTGTCCTATAGTCTTGATTTCATTAAAGGAGAGGTCCAGACTTTTGACTGAGGTGGAGACGGCAGGGACTTCCTGTAGATTTGAAGAAGAGCAGTCACAAGCAAAGTTTTCATCGCAGCGATCGCACTTTGGCCTTGGATGAGGGAGACCACCATGCGCACCCCAACTAAGCATCAGAAGGGGGAGAAAGACCAACATTGTGTTCTCCTCCAGACAGATCTGAAAACGCAAATATGGATTAGTTCTCTATAGCCAATTTCTCTGAACCCTTAATATCGTCAATGCACATTAATCATGTAATCAGAGATGGGACAGCATATGGTGACTCTTTATTTGGATGGTCCCCTATAGACTATCTACAGATGCTCAGATTATAAACACACTTTATGCGGATGGTCCCCTATAGACTATCTACAGATGCTCACATTATAAACAAACTTTATTTGGATGGTCCCCTATATACTATCTACAGATGCTCAGATTATAAACAAACAGAATCAGTTAAACTTTGAACTACAATTTATGGTTAAAGTTCAGTGAACAATTAGAAATACTGAACTTGAAATTCAACAAGGCGGACTATCCAAATAACATGTTACCCAGCATAATAATCACAACGCAGTGGAAAGCTGCCATGTGGATTTGCTGGTAGGCTCAGACACAACTCAACACAAGTAATACATACAGTATGCAACAGAAGTGAGTCCTGCACAATACCCCTTAAGTGTCAAATGATTCAAAATTGTATCACATAGAGTAATTGCATGACTTCTAAGTTGAACAGTATGGTATTTGCCCTTATGTCAAATTAAAAAACGAACAGTATAGATTTAGTGTTGAAAATACAGGCCCCACAGTACAAAGTCAATGCAAACAAGCGTTCGTACACCTGTTATTACTGATATTCAAATAATTTTTTTTTAATGTTTTCCACCTTTATTTTGACAGACTCCATCCTCCTCGGCATGGAGTCTGTCAAAATAAGTGAAATTGCCCAGGGTTGTACTCACTTCTGTTGTATATGTGCTTCTTAATGCAGGTGTACAAGGTTGACCCGGAAACAAATCAAATCTGTTCTCTTTAAAGTTTTATTTTCATTAGGAAATTGCATAAACATCAGCACCCCAGAATTAGAACCTTTTTAGAAAGAATAAACGTCCGGTCCTGTCTCTGCTTGATATATTGAATAAAACTACAGTTAATCAGAATCGGAAAATTGTGGCCCAATGTTTGGTGGTTTGGTTTGAAATTGACCTGACGACGCAAATGAGCAACATGCTTGAGAGGACACACACACTTCTGTATGCGATGCAAGAGTAAGTAAATAAGTAAGTAAAATGCTAAAATGTAGCTAAATGTTGTAATTGAAGCACACATTACATGTTAAAATGAAGATTTTTCTATTTAACATGCATATTTCTTTTACTGTATAACAAAAAATGCATGGAAATTTCTCCTGTATCATGGAAAATAGTCAAAATAGTAATCGTTGAATATTCACCTTATGATTTTGATGTGATCCTCAGTACTTATGAGAGAACGCTCCCTGTCCTCCAAGTGTCTATCACTTCAAAAGAGGAACCTATTCAAATGAGTGCCGTTTTGCTCAACACCACTTCTACATTGCATATTTGCATAGCCTACAAATTGTCAATGTCCTACTGAAGACAGTACCAACATGAAGATTTGAACGTATTCAGACCACATGTTTGTTTGAAAACACATACCTGCATGTGTACACCTCTATCCCATTTGTACTCAGCTGCTTTGAAAGGCAGCTCAAAATGAGGTCCTTTTACAGATGTAAACACAAACAAGAAGATAATGTATTGTCCCCAAAAGAAGACAGTGAACATGCTACTGTTAAGGCAGAATGATGGGCAAGGAGAAAATAAATCAAATCAGAGGCAACAACATCAAGTACAAAACCTTTTTTTTTTTATTTTTTGATCCAAACTGCAAAACATCTAGAAAAATATACAACATATGTTTACCTTCTCACGACATTGAATGTTTGAGAAAGAAAGTTAACAGAAAAACAGAAAAAGAGAATATTCACATTTTCCCCATTATTGATAAAAGCACATTCGTCTGTTGTCTTTGCCGTCATCACAAGTTTAGCATCATTGTTCTTTTTCCTCATTTTTCAGATGTCGCCGCAATAGCCCGAGTCATTGGACAGCTGGGAGTTGGAGCTGCGGCTGGATGAGGAGTTCCAGATGTCCAGGTTCATGTGGGGGCCGAAGGGGTTAAAGCTGGAGTACTGCTTGGGTGGGCAGCTGCCTCCAGGCTCCCGGCTGAAGGTGGCGTGGGGGGAGACGGTGTGGGGGGAGACGGGCGCCGAGCGCTCCTGGTGGAAGTGGCTCTGGTAGGGCTCGCTCTGAGGGGTCCAGATGGAGCCGAACAGGCTGGACATGGGGGAGAGACTGCGTGTGCCTGAGAAGTATGGCTGAGAGGGGGAGCGAGAGACAGATTTAAACAAAAACAAGGTTGCAAGACATGCCACTGTCTGTGACAGGAAACATCAGTTACGTTTTCATCCTGTGCTCTTAAAATAGAAGTGATTACCGAGGCATTGGGCGCAGTCATGCGTAATGAACAGAACTCACACAATCATAGTAGGCATGCAGTAAGTACATTTAAGTAAATACAGTGCAGACACACAGTGTCAAAAAAGATGGAAAAAGCATAATGTGTGTATGTTACTTTACTCTCATGGGAAAATGTCCAACAAGACTATCACAGGCGTTTATATCACATCTACAACCTTTGTTCCCCCCAAATTAAATGACTGATTATGTTGACTATTTATTCACTGGTGCGAAGATTTATAGGCACACACCCACTCAGCGACACAAAGAGCTTCAACACATGTTGTAAACTTGTGGGTGAGTGAGTGTGAAGGCCTCACCTTGCTGCCCACACATCCGGCCATGTCCCAAGAGGTGGGTGCCTCCTGGCCAGCGTCCTCCCTCCACGCAGGCTGATGGCTAAAGGCCACGGATTGGCTCTCGTGACATGGGAAAGTGCTCTTGAAGTGGGCGTTCCCTGTGTGGCCAAAAGACATACATGTAAATGTGAGGAACGCATGTCTGGAGGATGAAGCTCTAGGCGTGGAGAAGATGAGAGCAGCTCTAGAGGCGTTCGTTCGTTCACCCACCCGCTGCCATGTAGCTGCTCTGGCTGCTGTAGGGGTAAGTGCTGTGGCTTTGGTTGGTCATGCCATTCCATGGAAAACTTAGAAAAGAAAAATGTAACATATTGTTAAATCAAGCTGAGGAAGGTTGTTTATAGTCAGCAGACAGCTTTGGGCTGTGTTGGGTTTTGTATGAACGTAATAAAGAAAGACCAAACCATAAAAGAGCACAGAAAAAAGGGAACTTACCCATTGTAGGGAGAAGTGGCTGGGCTTTGAGGTACAAAAGGCAATGACTCAGTCATGTTGTACCTGAACTCATTGGTCAAAGGGACTGAGGGAGCAGACCATGTCTCCTCTGGCACGTATGAGCTGGGGACGTCTGGGGACACAACACAAAAGGAGCACTTATAGTCCACTTTGGTCCATAAAGCTTTGTGGGAGCATATTGTAGACACAGTTTATATCAAGCATAGTGAAGAAACAAAACCAAGCTGATCAACACTTGGTTTGTCATGAGGCTCTCTCCTTTGCTCCAGGAACATTCTAGAGCAGGAACCCTGGAGACTGCTCTGCACGCCATGATCTGCCATATTTAATGTCAACAGACACGCAGTCTACAGCCTTTACAGTCGTATGTGAGCATCATTTACAGCATTGTGCTACACAGAATATGTAGTTCTACTGGGAATGCTTCAGAAGAATGGCAGAGGTAACAATAATATGACCAGATGCACATTAGAAACATAACTTAAAAGAAACATAAATACAAATAAATACAATTGCAGCCATGCCATCTTACCCATATTCCTTTCCGCACCAGCTGCCACGGCGGCAAAGCTTGGCGCAAAACTTGGCACAGGAGGAGTAGGGTCTGGGCTTTGGCACACTTCCTTCCGGTACAGACAGTTCATGCTGGAACACATACAGAGGTGAGGTCAGCTGCACACAGCACACTGTACTAGCACCACATCAGCTCAGGATCTCACTATGACCTTGGAGGGATTTGCTAAGAAGCTAGTTGGGAGTACTGATGAAAAGACTATGGAGACGTTCAATGAACTCAATGAAAGTTTAGAATCAGAAGACACGAGGATATGATCTATTGCTGCCATTTGTTTCTCACAACAAGAAATAAGAACGTGAAGGAACAGGACAAGAAAGGACAAGATGTCTGGTTTTATGTTGTAGTCTCTCACCTCTGAGTTGTACAACTGGGATTGATAATCTGATGGCTTTCTCGATCTGCTGGGTGAATACAGTTTTGCATGTTGTCCCCTGCAGTGAAAAAGACAGGAGAGGACATGCTCAGTCAGTTCAGCTCAGACAGCACTGTGCCATGTTCATTTAATGTCAGGAGCCCATAGCTCAAAACAACTTCCAACTAATGTGATGACTACTATTTGTCTGTCTGGTGTTTAGTTTCTTCCTGTTTGTCAGTGTGCCAGTTGAATTGAAATCAAATAAGCATGTCAGTTCCTTCTTTCAGGTATTGGCCAATACTGTTGGAGGCTTCATTTCCCAACTTTTGTGTTGTTGTGGTGTACGGTGTGTGTGTGTGTGTGTGTGTGTGTGTGAGGGGAGGAGGGCGGGTATACTCACTCTTCCGGGCAGGGTTGGCACAGTGTTGCCGTGTGTTGGCATCCCTGTCCCCCTCCATGCTGCTGGTGCTGCTCCAGCTGCCCCAGCTGCCCCTGCTTGCCCGCACGCTGCCCGAGGAGCTGCCCGAGGAGCTGTCGGAGCCCGACTCCCACTGCGGCCGCCGCTCAGGGCACTTCCTCCTGGGCCGAGCCAGGCACACGCCTGCCCACACACAGAGGACGGGAAACACACGCCATCAATCACCAGGTCTTTTCCCACAGGAACACAGTATGTCCTGCACTTTGTGGGGGACCTTCTCAAAATGGCAGTAAATCCTCCCAGGCTGTATTTACACCGTGTTCCATATTTGGCTCTGTGTAGAAACTAAGCTGTATGATTAAGGCTAAAGCATTCAGAGGTCAGGTTGATTCAAGTGTGATGGGCAGTCAACCTGTAGAAACTATCTGAAGAGTGACAGTAATGAATGACTGAACAAGGATTTTGAAGCAGCAGAAAAACCATAGGCCATCACATGCTTTGTGTTCAGTACAGTACCTGTTCCTCCTGGGGATGAAACTATCACAGATATCTACTAACCAGTTACTTGCCATCACACGTTCAGATTTGTAGAGATAAGGTATCACCAAGGGAAAGCACAGAGGAAATGAGAAATAATGGCTCAATGCAGCACAGAACAGAACTGAGAGCGATTGTGAAACAGCCTCGTCTGACGCACCGTTCTGCTTGAGAGAGCTGTCCAGGCTGGGTCCGAGCACAGGGAGGTCTGGTTTCACACTGGGGCAGGGGTTCCGGAGCCTGAGGACGGCGCGTGGGTCTCGCTGCTCCGGCTCCCTCTCCCTCTCCGACAGCATCACTACACTCACTTCAGGAACCCTGTCCATGGGCCAGAGAAGATGACACATTAGAGATTGGACATTACCTTTATGAAGCCAACAAAACAGCTGCTCCCAAGAACACCAAAAAAAAAAAAGCAGCTTTATAGGCTGGCCAGATGACATATGGGACATATGCACTTAACAAGGCATGTTATAGTCTACTGCCCCCAGCTCATTTGTAGCTGGGATTATACCTAGTGAATATGTCTGATTATACAAGGCTATCCATCTCTGCAGCAATCTACTGTGGGTTTGTGTGCTGTTTGTCCCCAGTCTACACATCTACTGTGTGTTTGTGTGTTGTATGTCCCCAGTCTACTGTGTGTGTGTGTGTGTGTGTGTGTGTGTGTGTGTGTGGTGTATGTCCCCAGTCTACTGTGTGTGTGTGTGCTGTATGTCCCCAGTCTACTGTGTGTGTGTGTGTGTGTGTGTGTGTGTGTGTGTGTGTGTGTATGTCCCCAGTCTACTGTGTGTGTGTGTGTGTGGTGTATGTCCCCAGTCTACTGTGTGTGTGTGTGCTGTATGTCCTCAGTCTACTGTGTGTGTGTGTGCTGTTTGTCCCCAGTCTACTGTGTGTTTGTGTGTGTCCCCAGTCTACTGTGTGTTTGTGTGCTGTTTGTCCCCAGTCTACTGTGTGTGTGTGTGTGTGTGTGTGTGTGTGTGTGTGTGTGTGTGTGTATGTCCCCAGTCTACACATCTACTGTGTGTGTGTGTGCTGTTTGTCCCCAGTCTACTGTGTGTGTGTGTGTGTATGTCCCCAGTCTACTGTGTGTTTGTGTATGTCCCCAGTCTACTGTGTGTGTGTGTGTGTATATGTCCCCAGTCTACTGTGTGTTTGTGTATGTCCCCAGTCTACTGTGTGTGTGTGTGTGTGTGTGTATGTATGTCCCCAGTCTACTGTGTGTTTGTGTATGTCCCCAGTCTACTGTGTGTGTGTGTGTGTGTGTGTGTGTGTGTATGTCCCCAGTCTACTGTGTGTGTGTGTGTGTTGTATGTCCCCAGCCTACTGTGTGTTTGAGTGCTGTATGTCCCCAGCCTTCACTCACCCAGTGGCGGGGTCAGTGGCTTTCCTGCGACTCTTCCCCGAGCCTCTCTTTACATTCTTGCTGTTGGCTGCTGGAGGACCTGCATCGCTCGTCTCTGTTCTCTTCCGCTGGCTGCCATGGCCATCTCTTGGCTGGGAAAACAGTCACATAGAAAGTTGCCAATTTATAAGAACTTGCTTTCAGATTACAATAGATTACTTGATCCTCTACTTCCCCTTTCCCAGCTAATTTGACATGTATGCAAACAGCCACATGTACTCAGCTAACCTGTCCACACAGTAAAGGGTGGTGTGCCTCACCTCCGACTCTGTGTTGTCCCTTTTTTCCATGCTCCTCTTGACAGCGGCCTCTTTCTCTGGGGCCACGTCCGTGGGCGGGTTGGCTTTGAATGCTGGGGCGGGGCAGGGGTTCTCAGGGAAGATGACGTGCGTTTCCATGGGAAACATAACTGGCTCTTTCTCCCTGGGCTCCTTGAAGGGCGGCACCTTCTCGACCGGGCCCGGCCTCTCGTCCAGCACGTCGTGGCTGATGAGGATGCTGTTGTTGTTGTTGTTGCGGGTGTCCATGATCTGGTCGGACACCTGCTCTTCCGGCCGCTCCTCGTCCACGGGGGGGCTCGGAGAGATGGGGCGAGGGGACGGGGTGGGGGAGGGAGGGGCGGCGGCCGAGTTGAAGTTGGTGCTCGCCGCGCTCACTTTGTACTTTCCGTAGAGAACAGACACTTTATGTTTCTTCTGGGGCTGGGCCGGGCCTCCGGAACTCTTCTTGGTGGAGGACTGGCTCCTGGTTGGCCCGTTGGCCACAGCCAGAGAGCCCCGGCCCTTCCCTTTGTCAGAGGTTTGGCACGGGTCTGTGTATGTTCTGCAGCTCCCCTTCAGTTTACTGGGAGGAAAAACAGCGTCATTAAAATGCATGTAATAAACAGAACATTGATTATATTTACATCTGCCTGTAAGATGTTATTATATCTATGTACGATTGGGTTCACTGTTCTCTTTTTCATGTTAAGGTTAACTCAAATAAGTGGGTTGAAATGCACAGGAGCTCAGACTCTGGAGTGCTTACCTGACACCGTTGGAGGAGATGGTGGCGATGACGCCGTTCTCTCGTGACAGAGGGTTGTGGTTGCTGCGCTGGCTTGAGGAGGAGAAGTCACTTAGGATGTACTGGGCCTGGTGGATCGCCATCAAACACACACCAGCTAAGGAGAAGCTGGATGGGGACAATGAAAATGAAATACAAATGAATACCATACAGTCAGACAGTTAATGAAGATTAATAGCAAATCATTACAAAGTACAATCATTTCATTGATAATCAGTCTTAGTAGAGCTAAGATACTCTGCTGGGCCGATGGCTGGGAAGAACAGACAAACTATAGGAGACTATGACAGCCAGACAGGGCCGGACGAACAGCTGTATCAGGGATGAGGGATGGTGCTGACCAGGTGAAGACGAGGGTGACCACCCAGAAGGACTCCTCCCAGCTGGGCCCGGGCACCACCTGAGCGCAGAGGGGCAGCATGTGGTGTGGCAGCGTCACGTTGAGCGTGAAGGGGAAGGAGGAGCCGCGCGCCGTCACCAGAGTCAGGTCCCTGATCACCCAGGAGGACGTGAAGTCAGGAGTAAACCTGCACGCACAGGGGAGACAGGGAGAATACAGAGACACCTTGAAAAAGAGAGGACTTCCATTGGCATTTTAGTGAAATGGTCTCATGCATATTACAAGCCCAGGTCTATAGAGGCAGGGGATACGTACGCTATGGTGATTTCTGAGGAGGAATTGTAGTCCAGAGTGAAGGATTGACACTGTAGGACTTCAAAGCCGAAGCCCTGGCACTTATAACCGTTAATGTTCATGGACATCACGGTCAGAGGCAGTTCGCCTGCGTTCTCTACCTTGAAGCTCTTACGAATCGCAAACAAGGGTTTGTTTGTGCGCATACCTAAGAGAAACATAGAATCACACAATGTATTAGAACTCCACTGTGCACAAAACAGGACAACACTGTTGCAAATTAGGAATCTATATAGACTGCATCATGCGCACCATCATGAACATTTTTAATTGAGATTAAAGAAATTTAAATCATTTCCCAGTGGGCAGCTGGTGGACCCTCACCATCTCTGCACTCCATGAGTGTGGACTGGGGGACGTTGAAGCGTAAGGAAGCCCCGGGGCCCGGCAGCTTCCCCCCCACACGCAGCAGCTCTGTGGACCCGAGGCCCTTCACCGTCACCATGTCAAAAATGGTCAAGTTGTTCCTATTAAACAACACACACACACACACACACACACACAGACACACACACACACACACACAATTAACAGAGCACTCAGTGTGCCACCCCCTCCCCCACACTGACATGATCCCAATGACACTGGCTTGTTTCTGATGGTGTCCCTCTACGCCCATGAGTGAGTGAGTGACTAGGTGTGGTGAGGCCTCCAGGCGTGGTGCTACCTGATGAGCAGGATGGAGGTGACAGGCCTCTGCTCAGCGGGGGTGTAGGCCACGGACACCGTCCTACTCTCCCAGGGCTGCAGCAGCAGTCGCAGGCTCCCGTCTGACCCCAACCGCAAACCCTCAGCGTCCTGTCAGGCGGAAGGATAAAGACAGACATACTCAGACCTCACTTCACTCTGCACATACGCATGCACTAACATCTCTGTGTACTTGACATCAGAACAAGATCACAGGATGACATGATCACGTCCTCTCACAAGCATGCACAGGCACTGCCCTTCACCCTTACCTCGGAGTCAGTGGGCAGGAGGCAGAACTCTGTGGTGGTGATGTTCACAGACAAAGGGCTGATGTTAAACCTGGTCAAAAGACAAATCAGCAGGTACATAAGCAGAGTTGGTGTCTTCCACCATATGGCAACTAGTGCTCCGGTAACAATGCAATAGAGCATGATGAACTAATGGCTGGAGTGGGAGGCTTCAGTACCTTTTAGTGAGGAGATCCAAGGCCTCCAGGGGGGCAGGGTAGGAGGAGAGGGCTCTGATCTCCACGGAAACAACAGAACCCGAGGGATTCTTCAGGGTCAAGCTCTTCACCTGAGAGAGATACCTTTGAGTTAGCAACACTCCCCTTCAGATTTACTCACGTCAAAGAGGAAACAAACCCCACTGGAAAATAAATCTACCGACCACGTGTGATTCTAGGCAGGACTATGCTTCAAAATACTGAGAAAACACTTAACGTAGGGGCACGTACCGGTAAGTCTGTATGGAGTTTGTGTATAGTGTTGCTTACTTTGCTCTCATTGACAGACGTGGCCCCAAAATCCAGCGGGGTGTTGGTCTGCACAGGAAGCCTGGGCCATCTTTAGACACGACACAAAAGATAAACACACACTCCGTCAATGTGTGAGTGCGTAAATATTATAAGAAATCTGTTTAGCAGATATGTGTGCCAGTGTGTGTGTGTAGTTGTGTGGTTAGTGGCGCCACCTGCAGGGCAGCTGGTCTTTGCGGTTCTGCCAGCGGGGGCAGACGGCGGCGGCCAGGCTGCTGTCCACACTCCACAGGGCAGAAGTAGACGAGGGAAGGAGCGTTCGCTGCCAATCAACTCGGCCTGTTGTAAGATAAATTTGAATTATCAAATGTATCAAATGAAGTATATCAAATGGAAAAAATCAGTCAGACAGCAAGTTAAATTCACGTGGAAAATGTAAAGCCAGACGAGAGAGCAAGTTAAAACTGGGACAGAGGGCTGTGACAAAGGGCAGCAAAAGGATAAATCTTAAGTGGTCAAGTCTGGGGCACAAATAAGGGAAAGTTTCCAGACATACATGTGTCAGCAGATTAAAAGCATACGTTCTGTAAATGGGAAATACCACAAGAATCATGTGTTATAACTGTGCAGAGTGGACGAGACAGTATTTCACAATCTTAAGATCGTTAGATGGGCGGCGCAGGGGGCCAGAAGTGACATCACAGAATTAGGCCTTAAAAGTGCAAGCATCCTCTGTTTAGACTCTAGAATGCGAATTCTCCGGCTTGCTTGATTGTACTTGACTGTCTGTTGGGCAAGTTGTATTGTGTCAGTACCTACCAGTAAAACTCAACCTTGTTACAACAAATTGCTTCGTATGGTGGTTCCTCTCCAAAACAACACGACAGAGTAATTTTACTCTAACACTGTCCAATCACACGTCAACAGAGGTGTCAGCACTGGCCTCAGAAATACACACAGCACAAACACCAAGAACTACACAGTAACACATAGAGGTCCCGTTAACCCCGGTGATGCCCTTACCTGCTCTGGACAGCTGGAGGGGACAGGGGCGGGCACACTCTGCACCCGTCTCAAACAAGACCTCACCCAGCTGCAGAGAGAGAAGAGAGGAGGCTCTCATACACCCATGACACAGAAACACCACAACAGTTCAGACATTATTTAGCAAAGCAAACCGATAAACACAATAGTGGAGGGAGATACATGAAGGAAAGAAAGATAGGAGGAGAGCAAGACAGAAAGAGAGAGAATGAGAGAGAGAGAGAGAGAGAGAGAATGAGAGAAGAATCTCTACCTGTGATGCAGTGGAGCGGATGTGCAGTGGTACCACCAGGGTGAGAGCTGCCCTGGACTGCAGCGTTGCCGTGGCAATGAGGTTGACGGGCAGGGTTGTGTTGAGGAGCTGCATGGAGAAGAGCCTCCAGCACCCAGAGGGCACTGTGACGGGCCGGTCGAAGTTCACCACCTAAGGACACCCACAGCACCACTACTCAAAATCACCTCACTCACACATAATCACCCGCGTAGAAGGGTTCACAAAACACCTAAATCACACATAATCACCAGCGTAGAAGGGTTCACAAAGCACCTCCATGGTTATTTAACAATGCTGTGAACCCTAACCCTTTTATGGAACCTTTCGAAATGGAGGAGATGGTGACATGAAGGCACTACCTTGAGCAGGCCCTGTGTTTCCTGAGGAATGGAGACGTCTGTAATGGTGAGAGGGAAGCCAAGGAGGTTGGTGAACCAGAGGTCAGCGGGGTCGCTGCCTCTCAGCCGCTGCCTCAGCTGAAACAGGCTCGCCAGGTCAACACCAGACCTTCAGGGAGAGGGAGAGGGAGAGGGAGAGGAAGAGAGAGAGAGAGAGAGAGAGAGAGAGAAAACATGGAAGAATAGAAGGAAAGAGTGCAAAAGAAGGAGATTTTAATCTTGACACTTCCATTGACATTTATTAACCTAACACATGCCAATAAAGGTAGCTCCCAAATGAAGTGGTTGTGGACACTGACCTGTGCAGGTGAGGCAGGCCCCTGATGGAGGAGTTACCCAGGAGCTGCAGGCTGATCTGCCTGGAGCACGTCCTGCTCGGAGCTGGAGAGGAGCCTGGCACAGGACACAGGACAGGGACACAGAGCTTAGGGAGCAACACTGGCAACATCATGAGGCATTTCTGAAAGGACTTGTTTTCAGAAGCCATTGAAAGTAGTCTGTTAAGTAGTCATTAAGCAAGAATACATTTTTTTTAAAAACACTCACTTTTACAGGACAGTGATGATACATGTGTGAAGTTTGTTGCAGTGTCCCTCAGTAGAACTTGGTTGAATTCGAGAGAACTTTCTATTTTTGATAAGAGCTTGATGTCCTACAGGAAAACAGAAAGATGTGTTATGACATTCATAACAATTTTCATTACTATGCTATTTCATATCTCACACACAGATCTACCTTCACAAACAGCTTTTTGGATCCGGAATTCAGCATATGAACATGTATTCTTGGAGCTGTAAAAACAGAAAAAGACATAACCTCAAATGTGGTTTTCATTCCCTTTTAAAAAACGTTTGCTTAACTTTAGAGAATCAGAGGAGAGCTGCAGTACTTCTAGTCGTCTATAGATGGCACACTCCACTGCCTAAAGCGGTCATATCATCATATCAACGTGTCAGAACACGTAGCACTTTCTGACATCACAACATTTTCCTATGTGCCAAATCAGTGATCTATGGGGGAGCCGAAACCCCCCTCAGACATTCAGGCAAAACAGTGAAACAGATCTAGACATGTAGCCCTTGAGCAGATGAGTATAGAGTATATGAGTATAGTAGCGAATACCATTAGTATACTTCATGCAACAGTTAAACATATTGCATCAGAAGACAAAGAACAGAGTAAAAGAGCTATGCACTTGATTATGTTGAACCATAAAACACCAATTTGCTGGTCGTTTGCCATCTGCGTCATATTTCTTTCTTCTAACTAATATGCAGTTGCACACATTTGCTGAGACGCAAATGTTCCTGAGTCATCCGTCTTCTGTTTTCACAGGCTACAGTAACTGGGATGACATCATCCATGCTAGGCTAGCGCTGGTTGGGCTCCAGGCAGGAGGCGTTCCAGGGGAGGCCCAGCTGCAGGGGGTTCTGCTGGCCTGGGCTCGTAGGGAGTACAGCATTGCAGTGGTCCCGCCAGGAGAAGTGCTGAGCTGTCAGCTAATGCAGCACAGCCAGGCTGCAGGTGAGCGCGCGCCTGCATCTACTCAAGTGGAGCCTGTGGGACAGTCTCCTCCAGCGCCTCAGGGGAAGCAGTGCACACTCACTTCTGAGGTCGCTCACGAGCCCAGTGCACACTCACTTCTGAGGTCACACAAGAGCCCAGTGCACACTCACTTCTGAGGACACACAAGAGCCCAGTGCACACTCACTTCTGAGGACACACAAGAGCCCAGTGCACACTCACTTCTGAGGACACACAAGAGCCCAGTACACACTCACTTCTGAGGTCACTCACGAGCCCAGTGCACACTCACTTCTGAGGTCACACAAGAGCCCAGTGCACACTCACTTCTGAGGTCACTCACGAGCCCAGTTCACATGAGCCCAATACACACTCACTTCTGAGGTCGCTCATGAGCCCAATACACACTCACTTCTGAGGTCGCTCATTAGCCCAATACACACTCACTTCTGAGGACGCTCACGAGCCTAGTTCACATGGCCAGTACGATCACCTCAGCTAATCTTTCACATAAGAGTACTTTTTCAAAGAGAAAGTAAAAGTATTTTCAGTGGTTTTGTCTGCCGAGTTCAGCTACATAAGACTTTTTTTAAACCAACCTCCCACACACACACACACACACACACACACGTACGCGCACACGCACGCACGCACACACACACACACACACACACACACACAGTAACAGAAGGGGGCACAAGTATACAAAACTTTTCATTACTATTTTCATTGTCAAATTCCAGATATGAATATAGTTTTATATTGTCCAGTGAACTGTTACATAATAGCTTAGAGTAAATTCTATGTTGGTGTGCTGCATTTTACTAGCAGCTTACATACGATGACACTTCAACTCACACATATTCTTAAGATCTCAATGAACCTCGTTAATGAACCTACCATGTAAAAACCCCTCTAAAAGTCAATCACATCTTGATTTACCGTGATGAATAAAGGATAGATTCCAGGTGACTGCAACAAAGTGTGCAAATGATTGTTCACGCACTAAAAGCAGACTATTGTTTCTGCAGGCACACTGTATGCAAACGCCACTGTTCTCCCGCCACACTGTGGCCCACTGGGCCGGCGCCGGACGAGTACCTGCAGTGCTGCTGGGCGCGAGGAAGAGCACCATGAGGTTCTCGATGACGTAGGGCTTCAGCTTGTCCAGGTGAGCCTGCTGCTCCCCGCGCTCCGACAGGCTGATCAGCAGGGAGAATCTGTCCTCCTCCTCCTCACTCACCAAACACGAGCCCTGTGGAAACACACGCATTGTCCGCCATCAGCCTGGTCATCAGGTCATACAGGGGATCATTACTAACAAAAATAAGCCGTGACACACACAGTGTACTGTTTGTGTACACCTCCTTCCCCTCGAATTGTGTGATGTCAATGATGTGCATGGAATTCCACGGTCAGGGGTTTCGAGCGTGAGCATGTTTGTGAAATGACTACGTGTAAACAGACATGTGGGTGTGAGTGTGCAGCCTAATGACAGAGCAGAGGCCTGCCTGCCTGCCTGCCTGACTGACTGACTGACAGGAGCCAGAGCGCCGAGAGGAAGCCTGGGCGACCTCATCCAGTCAGGTTAGCAGACATCCTCACTAGCACTGATGGATCACGCTTGGCAGTGTGTAGCCTGCTGCTAATTGCACACAGAGGCTACTTCCCCTGTCTTTTATGCAATGGACCGGGGGGGGGGATCTTGTGAAATCTATGTTCTAAGCTGTCAGACTGTTACAGCTGGGCAGTGATGACATCTGCATAAATGTAGTGTGTCACATTATAAGACTGGAGATCTGATCATGGGAAAAGGGTGATGGCATTTTGTATGGTGTGACCATTGCTCTCTCAGATGACTTCCTATCACAAGCAGCTATCTGAAAGGTAGCAACGGGGATGTTATCTACATGTTTTAAGATTAAAAAGGTACAGTCCGTGATTGTACTCCAATAGACGTTTTGTGAAATTCAGCCAATTGCTCATCACAGTCCTCCAGCTGTCTGTTTTGTGTGTGTGTTCTAAAAAAAAAAAAAACTCTGGTTGCTTGTACAGCCCTGGGCCTGTGGAGGGTAAACACACACAGTGGCTCAGACCAAACCATACACTACTCTAATCAATCAGCACATTACTTCAGAAGCACTGGAGGGAGGGGTGTCATTTGATTGGCTGTTGAGCTCAAATATTTGCCAGAAACACGGACTGGACCTTTAATAATATTAACAATATGCTAAATAGCCTATTATTCTCTAGCATGAATGATTTTGACATACGTAATAAAGTGTAAAAGCTGGTCATGTCTGTGATTCTATGCTGAAAAGGAGAGATATTGTGCATCATTGAATACATCGGTCAGAGATACAAACCTGGGGATGGCTGTACACATGTTTGGGTAAACTGCAATCTAGATGAAGTCCCAGAATAGTTATATTAGAGGCATCTTCCTACGGGGAGAAAGAAAAAGCACAAAAAGAACATGAACTGATGTGATGAAACAGCATTAGATACGTGATGCTCTCCCATAGGCAGGAGTCTCCCTTACACTGACTGGTACACTGCAGTTTTACAAAACTGTGGAATATGCAAAAGGGAGTTTTAGTGGCTGTCGAATATGTGTTTGGTGTTGTGCGGTGTGGGGAGCTGTTCTATTTGAGAACTGTAATGTGGAGTGCAGAGGCATATACCACTTCAACACATCCATTTATGTGAGGGTAGCTCCCATGACCTCCACAACTACTGTGGAAATGAATTCAACCAGAGGTAGGCAGTGTATGCAGTCATCAGGGGTCATAAAATCAGACTAAAGAAGCACCATAAAACACATTTATGGCAAACTGGGTCGAAAATCTCTTAAAATTCAACCAGGTGCCATATCTTTCTGTTAATCTTTCTGTCAAGCCTTTAGCCAGAATACCCTAAAACATTCACTCACATGTCAGACTAACTGACTGATGTAAATTGATACCAAGCTCCAAATATGAAACAAAGGCCTAAGTGCATGCCTCATTTGAATACACTCTGCAGAGGAAGTCATGTAACCAAAAGCAGAACAGGAACGAAACTGACTGTTCTTTTTAGCTCACACAGAGAGCAAGCCTCCTTCCAGGAGATCTTTCTGATCATTACAGAACAATAGAAGTGAACATCTAGGTGGGATGGCTAAACCTTCTCAGAATTTCATTTCCAGGGCTGGTGAAACCTTTAGCTAGCAGCATTGTCATACAGAAGACATGTTCACCAGCACATGGACCTGGAGAGAGTCTGAGAGACTGTGTTTGTAGCCACTTCCCTAGTGATCGGTAGGAGCGGCCGCAGTAGAAGTCCCCTTATTTTGTCTTTTCTCTCATGGTGTATGAACAATGAGTTTAGCTGCTTTCGCTACTGCAATGTGTAGCATTGCCAGTAATTAACATGCAATTAATTACACTTATTATGGAATGATTATGGTCAGAGTTGGGACTGGATCGCTCAGGGCAAAAAAAAAAGCTGCAGGCAAGTCTCTGTAGGCTACATAGGATTTGAGATATGCGGCAAATATTTACACAAAGTTTCCACCAGTGCACTTGCTGTAGAACTGCTCCTGGCCAGATGAGCATCTGTGTGGATGCGTCAGCCCATATCAAGCAGTACAGCTGGTGCTGCTGTAGCAGCGACTGACTTTAAACACCACCAAAGTTCATTGTGAACGGGGCTGGGGAAGTGTCTATATTTAAGCACTTTATACACTCACAAGCTCAGTGAAGTCTGACCACAATGCACAAAAGTGCAAGCACTACCGTTTCTCACACAACCCCTCCTCTGGCTGGTTTAGAGTCAGCTGATATTATGGCTCTAAATATAGCAATAGAATCCATACATCTGAATACACCCAAATTATTTTCTCAGGCTCTGAAGATGAGTACATGTGTCCTAACTGTGCAACACAGCCATGAGTGGCTACATTCTGTTCTGGGGAGGAAGGTGAGTACATGTGTCCTAACTGTGCAACACAGCCATGAGTGGCTACATTCTGTTCTGGGGAGGAAGGTGAGTACATGTGTCCTAACTGTGCAACACAGCCATGAGTGGCTACATTCTGTTCTGGGGAGGAAGGTGAGTACATGTGTCCTAACTGTGCAACACAGCCATGAGTGGGTACATTCTGTTCTGGGGAGGAAGGTGAGTACATGTGTCCTAACTGTGCAACACAGCCATGAGTGGGTACATTCTGTTCTGGGGACTGAGGAAGGTGAGTACATGTGTCCTAACTGTGCAACACAGCCATGAGTGGGTACATTCTGTTCTGGGGAGAAAGAGGCGACACGATATATGGGTCTGCAGCTTTGCTTCAAACGGCTGACATTTAGCAACTGCCACTCATTTCCTGTTGGGGAAGTGCATTACCACCTAGCCCCATTTACACATTTGCTTGTGTGTGTGTGAGTGTGTTTGTCGTGTGTGTGTGTGTGTGTGTGTTCGTGTGTGTGTGCATGCATAACATGTGTAGGTGGTTTAGACGTGTAGGAGTGACAAGGAGGGACTACATGTACTAAACCTCATTTCCTCAAGTCAAAGCTGTAATGAGCATGCGTGAGTGTGTTATCTGTGTTTGTATGTGCATGTGTGTGAACCGGAGACTGTGGTATACGTCAGTGCCTTGGGCTGTTAATGTGTGAATATGAGTGTGGGGGGGGGGGGGGGGGGGGGGGGGAGTGGGTTTAAAAGCTGTTGCATGGTGAGGAGAAATACAAGAGCCATCATGCATATCAGACATACAGAGAACATCACATCTATGAGTGATCTGAAACAACAGCCTTACCTGAGTTTGTGTCAGCTTAATGCTCTTTATATGAGGGGATATTAACACACTATCTTTTAGGTGTTCATCTCGATGAGAGCCCCACGGGACACCAACACCAAAAACCTGAAACATTGGAAAGGGAGTCCTCACTACAATGCCTTCATCCGGACATGAAGACAAAAAAAATGCAGTACAGTTGTATGGGTAGTACAGGAGACTTCATAATAATTCAAAGCAATTAACTGCAATGTTAATTCACCTGGTATGATAAGACCCCATGGGTAGATGTATTAATAAATAAGGAATTCTCTACATTTCCCTCCTCTGTTGGAAGGAAAATGAGTTTAAATGAAGTCTTCCCTCGGGGTGGAATCACCTGCCACGACAGACAGACAGACAGAGAGAGAGAGAGGCATCATCACATCAGCACTCACATTACCAACAGTATGAGAAAGACCAGCTTCATAGAGTAGAGAGTAGAGAATAGAGTATAGAGTATAGAGTATGTTCAGTTGTGTCTAAATAGTCAATATCTTCATCAGTGGGACTGGAGAGATCAGCTGGTTGGTGTTTGGTACATCCTGCACAGAGTGTGTTAAAAGGAAGTCAATAGCTGTGGAAAGAGGAGCTCTGTTTTCAAAAGGCATGCACACTGTTGCAGTCTCAAAAAGGGATGGCTGGTGTCAGTTCTGCTGTTTTGTGTGAGGAAGAGAAGAAAAAGAGAGAGTGAAAATGAAAAGAGGAAGTTGGTGAAAGTCAGATACAAAAAGACAAGGGGAGGAGAGAGCACTAAGGCGAGATACAGAGAGAGAGAGAGAGAGAGAGAGAGACAGAGACAGAGAGAGCACTAAGGCGAGATACACACAGAGAGAGAGAGAGAGAGAGAGAGAGAGAGAGAGAGAGAGAGAGAGAGAGAGAGAGCATTAAGGCGAGATACACAGAGAGAGAGAGAGCACTAAGGCGAGATACACACAGAGAGAGAGAGAGAGAGAGAGAGAGAGAGAGAGAGAGAGAGAGAGAGAGAGAGAGAGAGCATTAAGGCGAGATACACAGAGAGAGAGAGAGCACTAAGGCGAGATACAGAGAGAGAGAGAGAGAGAGAGAGAGAGAGAGAGAGAGAGAGAGAGAGCACTAAGGCAAGATACAGAGAGAGAGAGAGAGAGAGAGAGAGCACTGAGGCGAGATACACAGAGAGAGGCGGGCACATACTCACCCTTCGAGAAAAGAAAGGCATGTGAAAATGTCTACTAGATGTAAATATTGACAACAGAGTCACGGGGAGCTCCGGGCTGGGGTTGTGTATGTATACAGTTTCAGCTCTTGGCAGCCCCAGCGGCCTACGGAAACACATACGAAAGGAAGAGGTTTAAATCAAATGCATCAGCCTAGAAAATCTAGCCACAAGTCTACCCAGAATAGCTCCAGATTCCGTCGATTTAGCAAGCTAACGTGACACATGTATACCACATTAGCACTGGAATGTAAATGTGACGCCTCCTGAAGTGGACTCATCAGCTAGCATAGCACAGAACATTCATCATCACTGCGTGTTGCGAGGGTCTTGCTCACATTTTCAAAACACGTATGTGAGAAGCTTCAGTGATGAGTGACTACATTTCACGTAACCTGCCCACTTTCAACAACTCCCACTGCAAATAGCCCTGCATCCAGGAGACCACAGAAAGGGAGTCGTGGGCTCTCTGAGCTCAGACCCTGAGCTAGAACATGAAAGGAAAACAAAAGGTCACGCTGCAAACTGAGGCCACAGCATAACAAAGCGCAAGGTGCTAAAAAAAGCTGTCCGATGACATTTGGGTCCGGGTTCACCAACAGTAGCTCGGCTCTTTATTTTTTGATGTTGCGGAGGTCAAAGAGAGCCATAAAAGAGGTGTCTGACTGTCGATATGAGAGCCACTCGCTATAAAAGTGCCCACAGAACCCGTATCAGATTCTGACAGCGGTGCTCCACGCGGTTCAGAAGCGTGCTGGATGGTGCTGTGACTGCAGGCCAAGCAGGTCAGCCTCCAAGTAAAACCATGTGTTCATTTGCAATGGCCGTCCAACCAAACCTCACACAGAAGTTCCTCAGGGAAAACACAAACCTTTATCATTGTTGGGACAAAAACAAAGATTTTTCTCAGGGATAAAAGCAGATCACTACCAAGGAAGCCACAGAGGAAGATAAGTATGGCCAAGGAGCACACTCATGTCATGTCCCCCGTTCCCACTTCTGGCTGGTAAACAGGCAGGAGCATGTGGCTGAGAGGACAAATTAACTGATGTCATTAGAGATAAGGTAAATAGAGGCCTGTTTGTTCTCTGTGCTGGCTCTGGGTGGAAGGAGTACATACACACACAGAGAGAGAGAGACAGAGAGAGAGAAGGAGAGGGGGGGGGAGAGAGAGAGAGAGGGGGAGAGAGGGAGAGAGAGAAGGAGAGAGAGAGAGGGGGGGGGAGAGAGGGCGAGAGAGAAGAGAAGAGAGTGCTCCAAATAGGGCTGTGCAGTCTGTGAGATGACAGATTTACGGCTTCATTTGAGGCTGGGAGAGAGAAAGCGGCCCTCTGCACAGACTCTTCATGGTCCGGAGTTCCATTAGCCAATCCACTTCTGCTCCGGGTCCCATTAGCCAATCCACTTCTGCTTTGGGTCAATCCTCTAACATCAGCCTAGTTTCCACGAGTCTAGTGCCATGTGGAATGATCTCGCTTGGCAATCATTTGAACGATAAATACAGTCCAAAAGTCAAGATCTTCAGTTCCTGTTAAGGATGTACTATTTTAGGCCAAGCAGTGGTTGCATGAAAATGGGTGCTGCAGCATTTGTGGTCATCTGTGTTTGGTATAGTCGATAGATTTGTTCGAAACTTCATTTATCACTGCAATGATTGATTTCAAACTGATAGCACGCATGCAAACAGGTTCAGAAGAACCATATACCTAGCCAATGACAAGTGGAGAATATTTGCATGAAGGCAAAGGACAAGAGATGAAGATTAGGTGTTTTTGTCACCTGTGATAACCCTAGGTGTCACAATTAGTCATACTGTTCTCTAACAAAGCAGGCGAAAAGCTCTGGGGAATAAAACTTTCACTACTAACAGAATCCCTGTCCAATGGGACCTTAATAAACAGCAGAACCTTTGCTTGAATGCTTTCTGTTGTTCACACAAAACCCCAGGTGTGCATGTATGTAGATGTTAAGAGTGTGAGTTCTGAGACATTCCGCAGATGAAGGAAGGTAGGTAGGATCCGGCTCTCTCACCGCTGCAGCCAGGTGTTTCACCCCCAATTCCCCCTATCTGGGTCAAAACCCTTTCGGTTTTTTAAGAAGACAAGCTATGTTCATGTCTGTATTGTGCCAGCAGGGCTCCCTGTCCAACAGTAACTTTCCACTGAAAAATGAATTGTGTTATCACTGATTAGAGTAAAAGCTGTGTGTGTCTTCTGTGCTAGGTGTCTCACTTCTCAAACATTAACCAACACCCAGCTTGCAAGAGGAATAAATATCAGAAAATCTCTTTGCTGCTGTGTGCTCTGGTCTTCTCTAAGATAGAAGTTCCATGGAATAAGAGAAACTCCACGACAGTAATCAACTACCAGGTCCCAATGTAGAGAACATGGGATTAAGGAAACGTTACTAAACAAAGTCCGATGTGTGCGTCATGTCAGTACCGTACAGGCAGTGTCTAGTAGCAAACTCTCTTCCAAATATAACAGAGCCCCTGCTATTTCTGGTTGTTTTTGGAGCCCACAGGAAAACAGTGGAGTTCGTAACCTTTCCCTGATCCTCTCCGCACAGCCCATGAGAAAAGACAGACTGCCATATTTGGCAATCCCATCTGCTGTGAAGTGTGCTTTAAAAGATCCCTAAGATTCTATGCAGCCCTTAGCCAACTGATCTCGGAGTTGCACACGTATCACCACTAACAGAGCTCATGTTGATTGTTTAAACACCTCATCTGTCATAATGCTAGCCAAACAATGGCATAAGCTTGACATCATTAGTGTTATGTCAATGAAGGACAGTTTAAGGGTCATTTTAACATGGAAAATGCTTGTAAACATGATCATTTGAACGAAATTCCAAACATTCCATATCATTTGCATTACAATGATTGTAAAAAATATTGAATTAGGGCTGTCAAGCGATAACCAAAATGACATGCTTTGTGAATAATTAATCTAAATTAATCGCAATTAGCATTTAAAAATCCATCAAATTTGCCATTGACGTGAAGTGACAAAGTAAACAAGCCTTAGCAGTGTGATGTTCACCACACATTACTGGCAAACAATGAACTCCATTTATGAAGAACACATTTTCTTTATTCCTGATTAACCCATCTAATAACTAGTCTAAAACTAGTGAGCTAACTAACTTAGGTAATTTCAGACTACACCAACAATTAAAGCACTGATCAAATAATATAATAATAATACAAATAATTCCAAGATGAGGCTGTAGACCTACTATCCAACTAACCAGTTGGCCCAAGACATTGATGTCAGCTCCACATCAAAAGTGGGAGAAACACACAGTGGGAGAAACACAAGCCATTATCGCAACACAGTGGGAGAAACACAAGCCATTACCGCAACACAGTGGGAGAAACACAAGCCATTACCGCAACACAGTGGTGCACAGTATGTGGTCAAGGGGCATGATAGAGTGGGATTAATCTGCGTACATTTTTTCTGCAATTAATCTAAATTAAAGTTATGTTTTGACAAGCCTAATTTTTATATTTCAGTGTTGGAGGGTGTATGTGTGCAAGATTGCGAGAGTGAGGTGCATCACTTACTGAGTCCCAAACTCTAGAGTTGGAGGCTGAAATCGGAGGGGTCTTCCACTCTCCCGCAGATAAAATGAAGAGCTGCGAGTGACCGAGAAAGAGACAGAGAAACAGAAAGGGAAGAGAAACAGATAGTTAGATGTTAGTTTAGACTCAGCAATCTCTCATAAAACTCTTGTTGTTACTGTTTCACAGTAAACATATCAACTTGAGGGCAAAAAGGTTGTCTAGGAGTGATCCTGTATGAAATCTGATCCTCATGTAACACAATCATTTCCATACATCATTTCGTGCCATAATCTATAGAAGCTAATGGCATGTTAATAAATGCAGTGGCTATTAAAATGAGGTTTGTTTTAGATGGAAGACATTTGTCTGGAATGAATAATGTAAAAGGATGAGCGAGTCTGATGTTGAAGGGCTTAATACAGGCTTCCTGTGGAAGGCAGTGCATTAGCAACCCTCTCTCCTGCTGGACTATGACCTCAAACACAAAGTCTCCTTTACCTGTGCACTGATAAGGCTGCGGCTGTCACTACAGTAATGACATCATAGGCTCAGCTGACACACACGTGTATGTTGATAAAAGCCTTGAGCCAAGGCCATCTGAAAACCAACACCCTGTGCTAGCAGTGTGGCCACCTCTGGTGCCATAGACTTAGTGGGCCTTTAATGCGTGTCAATGTGTGGCCACCTCTGGTGCCATAGACTTAGTGGGCCTTTAATGTGTGTCAATGTGTGTTAATCGCCTTCGTGGAGAAAAGTGTACTTATATGCATATCAAGGAAGAGTGTGAGAAATATCACGTCAACACAACTGCATTTAGTTGTGTTTGTCCAATCCATTTCAAACCCACGAGGAGACCCAGGTTCATGATGAGAGGCATATGGTATGGGGGTATGGGAATATGGGTATTCCATTTGAAGCTACACATCATCAATCAGAAACTGTTTAGACTGGTTCTACTTCAGTTTTGTCACCTGTTAAAGCATAACTGACTACCTGGCTTCAAGGGGTAACATCATAAGTTTCTTTGTTGACTGTTTTAGCAATTCTAGATTTAGATTTAATAATCTCCAATGTTAAATCACATCATTTAAATACTATTTTAGTTTCTTGGTTTGTAGGACTGTTGTACGACAGCGTGTGTGCTTCTGTGTGTGGTGAGAGAGTGAGTGAGAGTGTGTGTGTGTGTGTGTGTGTGTGTGTGTTTTAAATACTGTCAAAGCGGTAGCCATGTGGGAGCAGCAGCTGCAGCTTTTATTGATAGAAGGACATACCCATCCTAAGTAACTGTGTGTGTGTGTGTGTGTGTGTGTGTGTGTGTGTGTGTGTGTGTGTGTGTGCGCGCGTTTAAGGCTCTGTTGTCAGAGGGTTGCTGCAGCTGTTCTGCAGCGGGAGGGAGATAAGATTAGTCAACACCTTGGAGACGAAACAGGAGTGTCCACAGAACAAGGAGTCTGCTGCACTGCACTGGGAGGAGTAATGGCACGGCGATGGCATGAAAAGGACGGAGTCTGTGTCATCTCAAGACAGTATACAAAGACCATCACACTGCTTCCAACATTCAGAGCAGCATCACGTGCTCTGTTCCCTTTAAGTGATCATGAACTGCCTGTTGGCCACTGCTATTTATTTAACCTGGGCCAAGACGGAACTGAATGTGAAGAGAGATCTCTGCATAGCGCTATCCTTAACCACCACACACTGTCAGAGACTTATCCAGACTTTCAACAGCTGGTATCCTTGACGGCCAAGCCCACATACCTTGGAACTAGGGAACAAGCCATGGTGACTAGACCAGCACAGAGCAAGACAGACAGCACTGGGCAGTCGAGTCCTTCCTGGGGTTAAAGCAAATAAACCAAAGCTTCGGGCAGTGGCGGGTTCCCAGTCACTCAGAGACTAGAGACAGTGCTGCAGTTCTGTGTCCACACTTCATCCTGCTGCCACAGCATGCAGCACAGAGCCATGAGCCGAATGACAGCCGACTCAATGTGCAAGAATGAGCTGGAAACCATGCCAAGGTCATACAGAAGGACCACTCTGTGTTGCGGCAGAGGGGAATTTGTCATTGACCACAGTAAGCCTCAGGTCAGGTAGGCGTTACAGTCCCTGTCCTGGCTGGACGGGCATTGGCCCTCTCACAAACAGCAGAGGCAGGCTGATGGGGATCAGTTTTCCCGGCGGGTGGAAAAGCTCACATCCCAACCATGTCATCTGCTGCGACCACAGGCAAGTGGGATATGGGTGCCTCGACACTGGCAGCGTGATGGAGGAAAATCAGTGCTGAACCATCTGCACTCTGCCACCACTGGGAGAGAAAGGCAAGGACAGCCCTGTGTGAAGTATGGAAGCAAATTCCTTCATCCTTTCATGAGCACCAATAGTGGAGCACATACACAACCATATGGGTTTTCACAGGAAGGTTCAAACTCCTCTGCACCCATCTGAATTATCAGTCCGATTAGCCAGGTGAATGATCTGGGAATTGTACTTATCTCTCATGTAGAGTTTACTTCATTTATTTATCCGATTCGTTTCAATAAAAATGCATTGATCTGCAGAGGGCACATCCATTCAGAAAGGTGAAATTGAACCGTGCAGTAGACAGTCATCCCAGGCATCTTTCAGAAATAACATGGCAAATTACCACTGCACTCTACTGCTTCAATGCCAACCTCAAAAGCTCACAACCTCTCAATTACACTAGCCAGTTATAAAACCCGTTCGAGCTGTTGAGTAGCTTTTAAAACCCTGAACTCAATATTCTATGAGGGGTTAGACGGTTCAAAATGGAAGAAGCTTTGTGTTAAACACATGTCATATATCTGAGACAGAAACCAAAACAGCCACAGTGTCCGACACTCAAGAAACTGCTTGCCTATGCATAAACCCAACAAAGCAAGTCATTTCCTTTCTATATTCCTTATAACTTGGTGCCTGAACTGGGCAATAGTATTTCTAGTGTAGTGACTGACCTATCCATGGAGCACAAGTGTGCATCTCAATCACAGGTGTGTATGACAAGTTTATGTTCACTGGCCAGTAGACACTAATACTAATGCAGTGACTGTATTAATGGTTCATTTTGTTGCTCAATACAATGTTAGCATTGCACAATTTCACAAGCACTAAAAGTACAGGGGACATGTTGGAGCAACCCTCCACATCCTCAGGCCAATAGCTGGGATTTTTGCTCTAGCTGCACACGCACCAATAAAGCCTCATCACCTAGTCATGTGGCACTCCTTGAATCAGTTCAACCCATATTGTTCTTCTTAAGTGTTGTTATTAGTCGTCATATTTGGCACCTTTTTAACTCCCGTGTTGTTCACAATATCAATTTCATTGCAGCACTAACAGGTCTGTCAAAATTCTTTGTAGTGTGCTTGAACTCTTGCTAGGTCCACTGGTTTTGTTGCCGTTTTTAATAGCTTATTTTCCCATTGAAAATGAATGGAGGATGTTACATGTCTTTGTGATGTAGTGACTAGCCTTGCTCCCTTTTAAGCAGTTGACCCGGGTTCAAATCTCGGCCATGCTGACAACCTATATTTTGTTCGATTCTGCCCAACTGCCCCAAAAATATGAGATAATGATAGCACAGCAAATGACAATCCAACTATAGATATTTACCGTTCCTTTTTATAGTCTATACTAAGTCTATAGTTTGGTCTTTACTGATTTTAAACCCTGGCGATTTTCTCTTCTCATGTGCCCTACAGGCAGCTTGCCTAAAGCCTAAAAACAATTCTGCTCTGAGATCACAGAGACAAAAAAAAAAAGAAGACGACATGGTTCGATTAGCGCGGAGTGGTCATTTCCTGCATGGGTATAAAACAGGAAGTGGAGAGTAATTTGAATATTGTAGGGAGTGGCGGTGCTCGGCGCGGCCACTCGTGCTGCTTGGCTGTCCAATCTGCGCTCTGATCTCAGCTAATCAGGTCCATCACATTTCAGCCGCCTAACCGGAGGGGGGGGGGGGGGGGGGAATCAGAGTTTAGAAATGGTCCAGACACTGCCTCTGCCTCAAGGCTCCAGACACAATGAAAAAGGGTCTCGCAATTCAGATCATAATTGTGAGGTGAGATGCCCTATTCTGAGTTTGCTCATAGGGGTTCAGAGCAGAGGGGAATAAGGGTGATGCTGAATCAAGTTCAAACAGAAGGGTGGGTGGGGAAACCTCAGTAGTGGGAATGAACCTCCATAGTTTTTGATCCCAGTGGGAATGTGCCCTATTGGATCATCTGTGCAGTCTGTGTTCTTCTGCCAGTCCTGGTGTAAGCCTGATGTCTTTGTGTGCTGTGTGTAATGTGAGGTGATGGCGTCATGCTGCTGCTTTAACCAACCATCAGCTGCCAATCTGACGGTTCTTGGCTTTCTGAGTGCATGCAGTGGAGATGACGTCCTCACGCTACACTGAGACGAATCGAGCGTGACGCCCAGGGTGGGCCGGGCTTGCTGCTTTTAAACCTCCACTCCCTCCTGACTCACTCTTCCTGGAAAACGATGAAGGCTTCTAAAACTCCAAGTCCCAAGGGGAAGCAGGGGGGGGGGGCCTTCGCTCGTACCAACTCGCCCCAAATTCATAGCCCTCTTTTGTTTCGTTTCATTCTCCAGCTGCTCTCACAAACCTCAGCCGTAAAAAAACAATGTTCGTGTCGAAGCGCACGGAGTAAATATGCCACGGAGAGCTCAATAAGAAAATAAGAGATCCAGTCTGTGCAAGTAAGCCATCCACAGGGTCCACAACAATGGTCTCATTCAACGTTAAGACTGGAACAGAACCCAGAATGGCACCACAGCCCAGGGAGTCAGTGAAGTGGTTCAAGATGCTCTACATACTTTCCAGCAGTTTCATGCTTTATCTGCTTCAAATCCAGCATCCATTAGCACACAGCAAAACAACCAATCCCATGCTTTGAAGGATGCCAGAGGAGGGATGTTTACACACTTCCAAAGCAAAGAGTTGCTCAGAGGTAACAGCCTGGTGACAAGAGATCATGATGTGTCGGACAGAAACATGAGCTCCAGTCGAGCTTTCTTACTGGCTGACCAATCCGTGATCAACAGGTCTTTATTTGGAAAGTTATTCAAGAATGCCCTCAAATGGGCCTTCCATAACAAGCCTGTGTATTTACAAATGGCAATTTCGAAAGCTTCAACAACACTATTCAGCTCATTAGATATTCCCTCTCCCTGACAGAGGAAGCTGTACTTGAGACAAAAGGCTACTGCAGAATAAAAGACTAGTAAGGTCTCAGGGAATAGTGAGTGAAGAAACCTTTATGCACTGGTAATCTGCATTCATTCATTGCCTATTCTCACTCACAGTGCTTTGTATTCGAATCAAGACCTACTACTGCGCAAGGAGAAGCAGCATCATTGGGTTGTTTGATGTCTGTTCTACAAGGCAAACAGAAGCCTTGCAACTAGCATCATCATCCACTGCTGATCCTTGCTTTCATAATAGCCACCTCATTTCCTCCGTCCACTCCAAAGAGTAAATGATCAATGGCAGCCTGCTCACCATGAAAGCGCAGACAAGATGCCCAATAACACTGGCATATGTTATCTTTTTGGACTGTTACCCAACATTATCAAAATCCAGTTGACATAATGGCTTAGTGCAAACACAGGGGGGGGGGGGGGGGGGGGGGGCTGCATGCACCACACTCACCATTCTCAGAGTATTAGCGTGCAGAGGACAGTCACAACCTCCACTCCTGACACAGCACCATGACATCATGTGTCGTGGTCCAACCTTAAGGAGCCCTCAGGTAAAGGGGGGTGTATCAATGCATGCATTCAAAGAAAAGGCACCACTAGTGGAAAGTAAGCAGGCTCTCTCTCAAGGTCACCCGGAGACAGCGCACACTCAAGTATTTGAAGTCTAAAAATCAATTCAAGTGCACAGACAATTATTTGGCAAACAGAACATTCCTTATGTTATCAATGTTGCCTTTCATGCAGAGCGACAACAAAGAAAAAGTCCACGTTTGCTGGCAGGTTTCCACGAGGCCGGTGCTGTGCATGTTCAAACAGCACAGAAGGCAGGGCTGCAACATGGGGCCACTTGTTTGCACTTTGAGTGCAGTGCACACTCCAGCAGACCAGCCCAGGAGGCAGGGAGGCAGGCAGGCAGGCAGGCAGGCAGGCAGGCAGGCAGGGAGGCAGGCAGGCAGCGAGGCTGGAGCTGCTATTTGCGGCTGGGTGAGTAAGAGCAGCTCTTGGCAGCAGGCAGGGAGAGATGGATATGTGGGCGTAGGACAGCGGGAGGTGTGAAAATGAACACTCCGAGGGTTCATCTGCCTGCTTTCCACTATACTATAGGGATCTATAGGCAGAGATTGAGAAAGGATGTGTGTGTGTGTGTGTGTGTGTGTGTAGGGGGTGTAAGAGAAGGAAAACTGCAGATTCTGAAAGCAAAGAGGAGTAGACCGGAGGAATTGAGGATGACAATGACACACATGAATATGAGCTGGAGACAGAGTGACAGATAGAGATGGATGGATGGATAGAGACAGAGAGAGAGAGAGAGAGAGAGAGAGAGAGCGCCTAACATCAAGAGCAGGCCAAAGTCAAGGTGCATGCAATGCTTGTAAACTTTGAACACATACATCACAAAGGACACACACACACACACACACACACACACTGCACAGCCTCCTTATCAAACACTGATCTCATCAAATAGGCAGGCACAGTACAGGGTGTTCTTCTTGCTCTGACAACAAAACACACTGCAGCCATCGGCGTGATAGATAGGGCATGTGTGAGACTGTTCCTTTCTGCGGTGCATTTAGGGACTGAGTCAGCGCAGCAGTGAGCTCACACACTGCACATAGCAGCCTCGGCAGCCCCGGAGCTATGGGAGGGGACAGGGCTGCTGCTGCTGCTGCTGCTGCTGCTGCTGCTGCTGCTGCTGCCACCCAGTCAACTCAGAGCCAAACAATCATGCAGGTTCCCCTTATGAACTCTGCACTCCTGTGTCCCTTCTTGCCCTGTAGTGTGTGGTGGGGCTCCTGGTGTGGTGCAGAGACTCTGACATGAACACACCGAGCAGCGGTGGCTCCTGTCCAAGTGGAGTGTAAGAAGAGAGCTCGGTCCACCCACTACCTACCTACCGCTGATAGGGAGAAGACATTTTTATATGAGCTCAGGATTATAGAGTGATGTGGTGAAAGGGGATAAATGTCTTACAGCAGGGAAGCATTTGGTCCAAAGATGGGTGGAAAGATTGAAGTACATATGGGCTTGCTATAATCTCTATGAAAAAAAAAAAGAACCATTAAAAAGGGGAACTAGGTGAACCTAAGGAAGGCAACAGGGAGGCCAGCCTGCTGTAAGTGTATCAGGTCAAACACCCTTCATGTTAACAATGGCGCCCACTCAGGAAACAGGAAAAAGTTCTTAGTTACATTTTTTAAGAAATGCACCAATTGTGAAAGCAGAAACTGGAAACAGACCACCAACATGCACTGTGCAGTATTTCTTGTAACAACGTGCTGTCTGTTGACTAAATCCAATACTGCTAATAATATTCATGATCCTCCAGGGCTTGTGTCACTTCCCCTTGGTGACATCACTTCCTCTGATGGAGAAGCTGAACATCTCTTGAAAGTGACAGTAGGAGCAAGAGTAATGCACCAACTTACCATCACATGACCTCCCACTAAACTCAAATACAAACAGGAAAAAGAAACATTCTAAAACACATGATCCAAAAGAATTTCTGCAAAGTTGTCTTCAACTAAGTGCAGCCTGTCATATCAAGCATGCATACAAAGCTAGTATGTCCATATGAACTGAGAAGCTTCATCTTGTTGGCAAAACAGAGTGACAGTACTTCTGAGTAGCTGTACAGGTGACCTTTTTTTGAGGTTATTTTTTTTTGAGATATTAGATACCAAAACAAGTTTAATAACTAATTGTCCTGTAAAAGCCCATTGTGAGCGCCTAAACTATTCCTTTACTTCAACTGGTTGTAAATAGATAAATAAACAGGGTGGGAGAGGAAGTCTGGTGGTTTGTTGGGCCTGTAAACTCTGCTCTCCCCGCTGGACGAGGTCAATCTGAGGGAAGTCATTGTGTGCTGTTACATAACAGCAGTGCTCACAGCTGATCCTTCACCGCTGGAAGTGCACGTCGATTCCTAAGCTGTCAGATATTATCATGTCACCCTGCACCCCTCACTGGGTCACAGCCGGGGTCAGAGGTCGGAGGGGATTTCACCCGTCTTAGGCCAGACACACACACACACACACACACACACACACACACACACACACACACACACACACACACACACACAGACACACACAGACACACACAGACACACACAGACACACACACACCCGCTGGTGGCACTCCATTAAAATTACTATTGGCAGGCTGCAGTTTAGAGGCAAGAAGCGGGCTGGTCTTATTGATCAACTCTTTTCTTGTCAATAATATGGCATTTTAAAAGACAAACAGTAGTTGGTGGCAATATGAAGCATCTGGGTCTGGGAACTTATAATAAATAAGTGCACTGTGCTTCAACACAAAGAGAAAGTGGAGTTTCTCAGAATATCACCTGCAGTAAAATGTTAATACAGAGTTGTGGCTGATTTTTTTTCACCTGGTATTCCAGCCTGTTTGCATTTTATAGCACTTGTGATGGGCATGGCCGATCTATTACGTTCCTGTGACTTCACAGCATGATGGAATCACTGACATGTGAATTAAACTGTATTTTGAATACTAAAAAACAAAAACTAAAAATAGATTTCCCCTCGATCCTTGTTTCAAGTTTTTGCCCAAAATGTTTCTATGCCATTTCAAAGAGGTTACTGTTATTCCATATGCAGTGCAGTGAAGTGAATATATAGAACAGGATGTGCCGTTTGAGAGGAGGCTGTGTTAGTTTCATAACACATGGCCTGAGATCTGTGGCATCTCAGGCGTGTGGGAGAATGAGGCAACACAGTAAGGCAGTGTACTCCAACTGGGCAGCTCACTCAGGTACCCTCATCTGTTTGGTCAAGACCTAGAGGGGTGTGTGTGTGTGTGTGTGTGTGTGTGTGTGTGTGTGAGAGAGAGACCGGGTGTTTATGCTCCAGCCGTGAGTCTGTTTTTAACTGGCGTGCAAAAAAATGCACCACTCAGCAGTATGTTGACATCTCTGTGAGGTTTTGGCCCATTCAATAATGCAAATATCCTAGTGGTTATGGATCCATGCAGGGTTTTTCGTTGAATACTTCAAACATTTCCTCACTCACCTCACTTTAAATGAACCCTGCCTTCAAAGTCGGTTTTCAGCACATGATTTAACCATGTTAGGCAGGCTTTACTGGTCATTTTTTTCAATATTTTCAAATATATCAACTTAAAATCTCTCATTCTGAATATTGAGACAAACTCTGTGGATAGAATACTGCAAACTAATGTCACTACAGAATTTGTTTATTTATTTCCTCTCTGCGGAATAGAATACCATCACCAACGTCTGAAAACATGCAAGCAAGCTGCAGCCCAAAACAGCAAAACAGTTCAGACTCAAGGTTATGATATGTTCAAAAGCTATGTTCACTGCATCTTTTATGTGAGCTTTCTGAGCTCACTGGGGCTTTTAACTTTGTAGTGCCACAGCGATTCATGGAAAAGACTGATTGACGACCCATGAGATCAGCACTTAGGACTCCTAAAGATGCACTTAAGACTCGAAGTTTTGACATTCTACACTAACAAACAGTTAAGTTACATTTGACTTTTTAGTGTTTATTTTGACAAAATGCTGTAGGCTTCCATTTTAAAAGTACAGTGCCACACATGATCCCAGCTTTCTATTTCACCCAGCTATGTACAACTCTCACTGCTCTAAACTAACCACTTCTTTTTGCCCAACACATAAACAACCAGAGAGCCACACTTCTCACTCACCACACAGCTGCTTGCAGAAGATAACAGGGGTGGGAGGACAAAGATCTAGGTCTGCATGTGTCAGCCAAGCTAATGTGTGGAGGGCAGATGTGGTTAAGAACCGGCTAGACTACTTTCTGTTGTTTACCAAGTGGAAGAACATTCGTGACTCAGAACAGTCTATATACTCTACGCACAGACATTGCCCTTAATTAGCACACATATGTATACACACAAATGTATAAGATTTATTTCTATACTTTGATCATTTATGTTATCAAAACTCTACATACTACAGGGTAAACACAATATCACACTCCATTTAAGTACATTTGAATGCAGCCCATACATTTTCTATACATATGTCTTCTCAGAGACATTAGCAGAGAGCAATGCTGAGAGCTGCTTTGTCCCAGTCCTTCCCCCATAGTGGAGCGTATCCTTGGAGTGCGGGGGGAGTGGTGGCAGTCAGTGAAAGAGCTGATAACCCCTCGGGGCTGGCCAGCTCTACAGCCATACTCCACACTGTCTAATCCTGACAGGAGCCCAGGCACACTCAAGCCGTCCACTACAATTAGCCCTGAGGACCCCAAAATGAGGGCGATTATGGGATAATGGCCTTGTGGCCCATGCCGCCTACATGTGCTCGGTTCATTAGTCTCCGACAGCTAATCAGTTGCTAGCTTTGGGTGATCACTATGGTATTCTGATTCAGTGACTGACATACAAGGGTGTTTGCCACCTCTCAAAAGTGCTGCACACCCAACAGCCTAAAGAACAGTGATGATCTTTCACCATGAGACTACAGTCCTTTTTAGGTGCTGCGAACGAAACACAGAGGCATACTGTCTCCCATCAGGAGACAGAAGAGAAGACACACACGAGGACACGAGCCTTTCACCACATCCCCCTGTCAGTCCACTTTAAATAAGTAGACACAAACCAGTGGCTCCAGTGACTCTGGTCTGGTAACCCTTAGATGGGGAACAGCTTCAAATAAACACAGAATAAGAATCTGTACAGCTTCCCCCCGAAACAAAATCGCAAAGTATCCAACTACCCGCTTCAACCAACATACAAAATAGCAAAACTACAATAACAAAGGGTTCGCAATCATACAGTAGATTTCATCCTCCCTTGTCAAACACTGGGGCCTAACCTCTTTTGGTGACTTCATACAGGTAGTTTTACCCCACAAACTGATCAACAAATGTGTAGTGAGTATGCAATTACAGAATACTAATATAACTTGCCAATATATGATGACAAATGTACAGTAAAGGTAGTTACAAGTTATAATTGTAGGGTTGAAAAAGTATGCTTTTGCGAGAGATGTATTGCTGATATATGCAGTCTGTAATTCGGTTTCACAAAAAGGTTAAAGGTTAATATTGGAACAACAGCCAATCAAATTACATGGGATTAGAATTGCGGATTGGACCTTTAAGATTACATTTCTTGCCTTAAAAGAAGTCGTGCATGCTATGCTGTACTGACCACTCAAGTGTATTTCAGCTGTATCACCTCTACACATCAAAGATGACATTAGATGGATGTTTGCTTGCTGGTTCTGCTCCCACCTACCTAAATGCTCTTGTAAGGGCAAATGTCACACCCAGGACGCTGCGCTCGTCTAGTGAGCGTCGTTTGGCACAGCCGTCTGTGCAAGCACGGCAATCCAAACTATTCTCATTTGTAGTTCCACGTTGGTGGAACAAACTGCCTAACACTACCAGAGCAGGGGCGTCCCTCTCTACCTTCAAGAAGCTTTTGAAGACCCAACTCTTCAGAGAGCACCTCCCTTCCTAACTGGCACCTTGACTAGCGCTTAACTTGCACTTCAGCAGTTACATTCCTGCACTTCTTTTTCCTTTCTAGGTCGTTTTTCTAATTCTTATGTAAAGTAGTATTTCTTGTTACACCATGTTCTTTATTGCTCTTAGCTTGACTGTTCTCTCCATTGTACGTCGCTTTGACAAAAGCGTCTGCTAAATGACTAAATGTAAATGTAAATGTTTCAGAATCTGACACGTTATAGTACTGCAACGCTACTGTATCTTTTTGAAAGCTTCATAGCCACCAGCCAACCATGCAGAGTCTCTTTTAATGAGGACTTGTAGGTGCTAATGAACAGCAGCTTAGGGAAGTATGAATGAGAGTCCTTTTTTGATGGGAAAACTGCTTCCTACGAGTGAACCATTTCCCTGGCCTGTCAGACCTCCTCTCCATATTCTTTCAAGGAGTTCTAAAATGAGTCATTAGTCTGGAATGTAGAACTGTGCAGTAAACCTCTCTGTGCCCCCCCCTCCCCCCCCTCTCTCTCACTCACACACGTAGATTTCCTCCCTCTCACAAACACACAGCATATGGCAATGCAGAAGAGTAGAACTACCGTGGATTGCACACAAACGTTCACACGAACGTTCCATACACCTAATTGTGGGCAAATGAGCTTCCCACAGACATCTGATGTCTCCTTTTCATCACCACAAAATCATCTGCATATTACAACCTCTTATCCGAACAGCGAGCCCAATGGCACTGACATTATATGTATGTTATTATAAATGTATGTAATCCATACAATGAAAGCCTACATACCAAAATACAAGCCATAATGGCATACATCACTGAGTGAAAAGGCCTTTAGAAAAGCTCTTAAGTGTTATGACCTTTATTTGTCACTCCTTTCTTACCGTTTTTTTTCCAGAGGAGAAAAAAAAAACAACCTCATGCACACCTGTCTTGCATGTCTTCCATCAACCACAACGCAATATGCCACTGTGGTATCCTTCCACTGGGCTCAGCTATGCTTGTATGTTTTACATGTTTTCCCTGTTTAACATTCATTCATCCCCACTCTTCACATGCGGAATACCTTAGAGCCATGTAAAATGTAAAAATGCTCCAATACAAAGATGCTTCCCACGTGAACACTTAACATGGTCTGCCTACTGTGCATTCTAAAGCAGCTGACTGCAGATCAGAGCTCGCCCACAGCAGCTCGGGCCTGATTCTTCTGGGGCTGGCTCAGGATCAGCTGTTAACAGCTCCAGAGCAGCCAGAGCAGAGAGGATAATGAGATCTTACCTCTCTTCCTGTGGGAGACTCTCTTTGCTGTGCTCTTCCTCCGCCTGGGGAAAACAACACACATAAACCACAGGTTAGGAAAACGCCAACTGCAATGAATACTTGTGTGCAGCTGCTGCACATGGATAACGTTCACCAGTGAACATCACAGAGCTTCAAATGCACACATGACTCTTGAATAGACTTTACTAAACAATCATCTACTATGCTGACAATTGAGGCAAACACAGACTTGAAACAAAACAAAAGGCATTCAGCCAGATTATAATATCTAAATTAAAATAATAGCAGTTGATGGCTCAGTGCATAGCCTAGGGTGAAAGTACGTACTTACTTGCCAAGTAAGTGCTTTTCACAATAACTACCTTTTACTAAAGCTCTCTCCTAGGGTAGGACGACTGGGCTCCTATGTAAACAATCGTATGCCCAATGGCTATACCATGCCTCCATAAAAATGTGGTTTGGTGAGAAGCATCAGAAGCCTTTTACTCTGTGCCTGTGTGCTGTCAGTGCAGGGTATGTGGGAGTCCTGGGATTTAAATAAATTACTTACAAACATGCAATGAGTCTGAGTGTTGAGATGGCTGTAAATTGGAGAGCTGTAATTTCACTGCTGGTGTTTCATACGCTATTAACATAACGCCTTATGCTATGCATAGGCCGTCCCCATATGCTACATCAAGAACAACACAACCCAATGTGCCATTAGGTCACTCTGAATGGAATCTACCTGAACACGTATTCATTCTTACTGTCAATTTAACCAAGATCTATTTTGGGTCAATCTTGAGATGGCCTACGGTTGGCCTAAGAACTTTTCACTAAATTCTTTTCACATTGTGTATGTGATGTCAAGATGTCCCCGTACATACACGGCTTCAAAACATATTTAATCCAATCCAAAAGGAGCTCAACTGAACAGTTGATCACACAAGTGAAATCAGCCACTTAGCTGGATCAAAACAATACTGCAGCAGCACGGGGCCCTTTCAGATGAGGAGATTTACAATATCACTGCCTATGGATTACTAAATGTCACATCAGATGACAGCCATGTATTGTGACTGAGGTACAGTCCACGATTCTAATCCAACACATTTTGTCACATTCAGGTAATTGCTTCTCACGGTCATCTAGCTTTCTGTTCAGTGTGTGCACTAAAAAAAACAACAACTCTGGTTTGTACACAGTCCTGGCTTTGTAAAATGGGAAACAAACACAGTGTCTCTGAACGAGACGTAAACAATTCCAGCCAATCAACACATTGCTTCAGGAGCACGGAAGGGAGGGGTGGCAGTTGATTGGCTGTTGAGCTAAAATATCAACAAACTTTCACCAGAATTGTGGACCTTTGACTGGATGTTACCAAGCTGTGACCACCAAACAAATTGTACATGTACATAGATTTCACCATCTAAAGTACTACAGACTGTCCCTCCTCCTTTCAAGTCAAACAAGGGGGAGGACCTGTGTTCATTACAAAGTTCTGTTTCTAAGACCAGTAGTCACATACCCTTCATCAAAGACGGTAGATAACATCATTGCACCTCTGGATCATGCATGTCTCAGTGCCACACTATGCCACCTGTTAACTTATCTGCCTCAGGGTAATGTTTGTTACCCTGAGTGAGATGTCAAACATATCTGACCTGAATAGACAGATACCAAAGTTGTTGGTATGCCGTAAACAGACATTTCCGTCACCTTACATGATCATCAGAATAAAGTCAACTGTGTTTCAAATTTATGGACCCTTTACTGGCTGGACTGAAACACATTTGAGAAACTTTTAGGAAAGTATCTTGTTTGATCGCACACCTGTGTTCCTGTATGCAGAAGGAGCAGATTAGTTTATGCCTGCCTCAGGGCTTCAGTAATCATACTTTTAGACATATAGCAGCCCCATCATGGCATTCTCCAATGGCCAGGTGTATCGGTCAACATCAATGACTATACAAAAACTGTTTTTTTTTTTTTACAGGCATTGGTCAGCATCGACTGACACTGAATAAGCTCACAACCACAGGATGCATGATATAACAAAGAACGCAGTAAATAAATAGAACATTCTTCAAAATAACATCTCCCGATTCGTTTACAACAAAGTGGCCTGTATTGAATGCAAGCACAAACACTAGTCTCTCAGCACTGTCCCCAATGTACAGTGCAGTCATAAAGTATTCAGACCACTTCACTTTTTTCACATTTTGTAATGTTGCAGCCTTATGCCAAACTTATTTTAGAATTTGTATGCACATTTTCAGAAGTATCCCTTTGCTATGACATTACTCTTGATCATCATTTGTGTTTCTACTCCTTGATTGGAGTCCACCTGTGCTAAATTCAACATGATTTGAAAAGGCACACACCTGTCTATATAAGGTTTCACAGCTGACAGTTGATCAGAGCAAAAAACTAAATCATGAGGTTGAAGGAACTGCCTGGATTGTGTCAAGGTATAGATCTGGGGAAGGCTACAAAAAAGTTCTGCATTGAGGGTTTATAAGAGCACAGTGGCCTCCAAAATCATTAAATGGAAGAAGTTTGGAACAACCAGGACTCTTCCTAGCAAAAAAGCACCTAAAGGACTGTGAGAAACAAGATTCTCTGGTCTAATGAAACCAAGGAAGACTCGAGGCCGCCAAAGGGGCTTCAACTAATACAGAGTAAAGGGTCTTAATACTTGTCAGTTTGATTTTCATTTTTTTCTTTTAAATACACTTTTTATTAAATTAGTAATACAAAAATAAACACTTTTGTCATCATGGGGTATTGAGGGTTGTCATAAGGCTGCAACATGACAAAATGTTAAACTGAAAGGGTCCAAATACTTTCTGAATGCAATGTAACTAATGCTTAACTGAACAGTCCATGTGGACATACCCTCTTCCCGCCTCGGACTAGCTGCATTCCTCACAATCACGACCAAAACAAATAAAATCTTTTGCCTAAAACTTTCTCAACAATTGAAACCACGCATCATTTCACACATTGGACATACTACTTAAATCAGATCACTTTTTGCTTCAGCCAACATGGATACAAATGTTGCTCTTTACTCTCATTCTACACGTGCTGTGGGAAAGGCAGTAGTCAACAATGAGGCTGGTGATGTCAGTGCGCATCTGAGGCGTGAACGTGTTTTGTTTGTTTTTTAGATCCATAGCTTTTAAATTAGAAAAGCACAGTAAGTTAGGACCTTTGATTATGCCACATACCTGTGTAGGAACTAAAAAGTCCACATCATCTGCCTGCAACACCTCCACCACGCTGGACACCGAAGTAAGGGCTTATTTGAATCAAGCAAGGAAGAAAGAACGCAGTGTAAACACATGGTACAACACAATAGCCTAAACACCGTTCATCATTAGGTCTATCACAATGGGAAATTAAAATGTGGTTTATACAAACGGGGAGTTTATCAATGCACATGGTCTGCAAGTCTGATGGAGCACGTTTACGTGTGGCTCGGGCTGCTCAAGGATGACAAAGGCGTGTAGCTATCACCTATCTAGACCCATTACGAGAACGCTAGCTTTGCTAGCAAATTACTACCGTCAGTTACCCATACAGAATAAATATGGGACTTAAACTAACGACATACCCAGTACCTCAGCCGACTTTCCATGTTTACAATTTTGTTGTTGAGAAAGACAATGACATTTCTCTACAACAACAGTTAAGATTGACCGCTCAGAGACGCGAATGCCCTGAAATATGCTGTGTATGTAACACAGGAAACTCAACAAAAACGGTCAGCCCGAAATTAAAGCTACATTTATCATTGCTTCTACTGAAGTACCAAGTAAGTCATATCATCAAACTTGTGATAAAATAGTAATTACAATCGATTTTAAATCCATAACTTTAAATTCAACGTAGGTACTGTTATGGAAACAGAGCAGCTTTCCAGTTTTCGCAGCTCGACTCGTACATGTCAGATTTCAAGCTTTCAGTTCTCTCCGACATTTTCGCAAAAGGTCTATCTGAAAAACAAAATTGCTCCGAGTCAGACCTGGCAGTTGGGCACCTCCGTGCTGAAGGCAGGACAACAACAGCTGTAGGATCCCAAGTAGTATATTAATCCACGTTTTTCTGTGGCAGTGGCTGCCTTGTTGGAAGTCCCTTTGCCCCGCCATGCTGCTACGTTCAGCTAGCAGCCTACCGTGTGTCCGCTAGTAGCAAGCTGCTTTCTCTTTCTCTCATTTACCCCTCACACACCCTCGTACCTCGCCCTTCTCCTAGCTCAGTGGAGTCGGCGCCGACTCTAACGTCGGACTGATCGTCTGCCTATATGCTGACGCTAAAACATGGGAAGACACAGACTTCACAAGTGCCAAGATTAAAATATGAAAATATTTACCTGTCCAAGGCATTGGGCCAGAGAAGAAATATTTTGGAAGTCTTTGTCTTGTACCCAAAGGCAACTCATAATGGTCAACTTATTTAATTTTGTTTTGGTTAAATGGTGTGCTTGTCACTTATTCAAGTAACCAATTCTCCTTACCCAACTTAAATACAAAAAAAAATACAACTCTCAAGCCAGCCAGACAGCCTAAAAAAGCTGTTTGTTCTTCTTGTGAAGGTACATTTTTATTGTCATGTCTCCTATAAGCAGGTGTAGGCATCAGAGCTTATGAAGACGCTCCTTATGATTACAGTAACCTTGGTATAAATATACGCACTGATCAGAACAACTAGCTGTCATTTTTTAAAAGCCGCCATATGTCAGGTATCTGCAGGAACTGACAAACCTTTCACCTGTTTGCAATTAATGTATACGTAGGCTAAATACAGACATACAACGTTACCTGAAAAGGGCAAATGAAACATTACGACAACATTATTGCTTTATGAACTGAAAGACTAAAATGATAAACCAACATTACTTAATTGTCAAAATCAGCATACCATGGACAATTTAGGGCTCCACCTTCAGGCTGATCGCCAAGGTATGGCTCAACAGGATAAACAGGTTGGCACTTGCACAGCATATGGACGTCTTCATGGGTTTATCACAAAGGAATCTCTTCATCTTTCCTAAGTAAACTGCATTTTACCATGGTATGAAAACAACATGAAAAGTAACTTAGAAGATCTGTTTGACATTGGCGGAAGATCTATGAGAAGAGGCACTGGATGTGGACACATGTCACATTTGATGGCATGATTAGAAAAGTTGGAGTCCAAAGATACACAGGGAACAGAAATAGAAAGGAAAGCCTTGGTTGCGGATTGTATGTCTGACTATCCAACTGTGGTCTTTCAGAAAGAAAAGGGAAAAAAGGTTTATTGTAGGCAAATTGGTAAATGTTAAAGGTGCATGTACTTTCAGTAATTAGAATTTTTTCCCCCCTCATAATGGTCCAAAATTGAAGTAATGACAAAAACATCACATTTTGCTTGGCACCTCAGCATCCATAACTGTTTGAAATATGCTTCATGATGCATCATAGAAAGCACACACCTAATGCTAAATGATTTCTCAAGGATCCATGACTGCAATTACTTACACACATATATGCTCAATTTCAGACACATTTTTATTTTTTAATCTCCAAACATGTCTATCCTTTTTAAACGATTAAACGTTTTGTTATTTGGGTATTCCTCTGTACATTTTGATGAACATTCAAAAATAATAATAATAATTGGGTCCCTGTTTCCCAACATCTCCACTAGTCCAGCAATGAACCTCATTTCCATCAGCAGTGGCATGGGCTCGCTTTTCACACCAACAGGTGTCCCAAAAGTCAGGCCCCATCTGAGAGTGGATCAGAGAGGGAGGGTGCAGCCAGGGGTTAGCATAGCACCTTCTCCAGTTACACATGTGAGCTTCCATTTCACACATCGGATGGCATGGCATCATCTAATGAGGCAACTCGGAAAATAAGGGTAAAGGACCTGTGTGACAGCATCATGAAGTTAGTGGTTTGCCTGTATTGAGTGATGATCTCTCTAGGTTTCCTCTGAGACCTCAGGTGGACGGCTCACAGTTGTGGAGAGAAGATGAGTAGTGGTTAATCCATGTAGTCAAAGTCTTCAGGTATTCCAAAGGCTTTGTCAATTCGGCTGTCCTCAAAGGAAAACTTTCTCTTGGCCCACGATTTAATGGCGAATACATTATCTAGAGAATAACACAAACATGACAAAACACTTTACTCTGAACAGACGATACAAATCAAACTTTGTATAGCAGTGCACAATGTACAACATACAAATATAGCAGACAATTAAATAACATAGCATAACTTATGCTGCGTTGAAGACAACGGTAAACTCGGTAAACCCAATTTGGATACTTTCTACTTCTGTAAGACGTGTGATCACCTGATCAACTCGGAAAACAATGGATGCCCACAGCAACATCTGTCGACTCACCTGCACGACCTTAGAAGTACATTAACCTTTTAATATAGCTGATCATGTTCATATTAATTAAGCTTGATTAGATTAGTAGGCCAATATCAATTATTGCAAATGTCGCTATGACTGTGGTTGTTGTGATGTCAAGTCGGTATAAATGGGGCAGATTCCCAGCAAAAAATCAGACCTGATCATGCATTAAAATAATTTTGTACAAGTCGGAGCTAGCATTTTCCCAATTTCCGTCGTGTCATGGACAAAGCATTAATGGTTCTGTACAGCAACCTTAATGTAAAGTGCAAATAATGTATTTCAAGGTCATTCCAGCTGTGAAGTTCCACCTCCCTGGTGACCGGCCTGGGATAAGTGGCATATTTTACAACCATTACAGGTATGAGTTTTTTTCCTATCTTTAATCAAGAGCACAGTCTTTCAATTTGAGAGCATTATTTATTCAATTCACGTTCAGATTTTGGGATGTTTTCCCTCAAATAGCCCCTGCTCACAAGCAACGTTGCTCTTGTTCCTGCTCAAAACTGTCTCCACTCAGATATACTGTTGTTTGCACAAATCACCCATGTTTCAGTCTGAGTTTGTCTTGCACTCAGGCTGCTTCTGTGCGCTCGCAAAACTTCTCACAGATTTCTGCTCTCTCTCTCTCTCTCTCTCTCTCGGATTGTTGCGAAATTACCCTATAAAAATTCACCAACCAATAGAATGCCAGGTATGAAGTTGACCAATAAAAAGTCACTGCCTCCTTGGGTATGTTCCAACTGCACCCCGCACATAAGTCCATTTCGTGAATTCATGAGGGGTGAGCATGCATTTATTTATCTAATGTTTCACCGTGAGAAAGCTTGTGTGTGTGGGCCCGTGTTTACAGTCAGGCTTTGCGTTGAAACCAGATATCTTAAACATAAATGGTGCTTTGGTCAGTGCTTAACACTCTTCACTCCCGTGTCCTCGGGGCCACTCACTGTCATAATCACCTTAGAGTCACTTGCACACATGTCACACGGTCCAGACATCTGTGTTGAGAATGCTGAAAGCTTGGGTCAAAAACAGGAGGCTATAAACTTGAGCTGCTCTCGACATGAAAGTGAGGGCTATGCCATTGTCCATTTTCTGTTTTCCATACTAGTGTGTGCATAGACAGACAAACCAGTTCAAACTGGCTGAAGAATTCTAAATGTGCTGTTACATGCAGATGTATGGACCATCTTGCTTTCATGTGGCATCCATTTCTTTGTTGACAGTTACATTGTTATACAACATCAAGAAACTTGGTGTGTAGCCATTATTTGCGGTACATCTGAAAACAGATTTCTTTTCTCTTGTGCTTAAATAGTCCATCATAACACACACACCCTCTTGTGTTCCAAGCTATTATATCATTAATGGATATATACATAAAGTATGGAGTGGATGACCACAATATTACCGCACATATAGTTGGCCTGACTGATTAGAAGGTGCCAGTAACTTCTCCAGTCTCTCTTCTGTCTTTACCACTTCCATTTCAATCACCAATCATTCCACTGCCATATCTTTAACATACTGGCAGCCTGCTCCCCCCACCGTTTCATTTCCGCCCACAGAAGAAGCTCTGCAATCCACCAGAATGCATTACAGAGGCCTTATATCAAAATGCACAGCATTCAGAGCCTGGCCATAAAAATGATTTATTAACTTCCTGCACAGACTCATAGATCATGGTGAGGGATTTAGTTTTGACTGATTCCCTGACTACAGTGCAGATTGAGCAGATGGCCTGATGAGACTGCCATCATTGTCAGTTGTGTTGTGGTGCTACCGAATATTCTGACCCAGATACCACCACCACCTTCAGTATGTCAGTTCATTCAGTGGTGGAGTGGCGGTAAGGTTCCAGGGAGATCAAAGGGCAAAACGGCAGGTATTGAATCAGTGTCGAGGCAAAATAATTCTGCAAAGTGCGGTTAACAAAGCCTTGAAGGTGGTGGCTATTGCACACAAGCAACACACTGCGGTTCCATTGAGCCTCTCAGGAACTGCTGATTAACATAAAATGTGTACAGTATTATGTGGTTCAGGCATCTTTATCAGAGGGAGCGATCAGCAAGGTCATTAATGCCTGATCTACTCACGTCATGGGATGTGAAGCTTACCTGTCCACCTGGATACAGCCTCTTTGGCAGTGATGTTTTCCTTGCCTGTGGAGAACAGACAAAATTAACAAAGCTTCATCTGGAGACCAGGATGACGATCACAGCTTAACATAATCTTCAATGGTTCATTAAGAATATTATGCACTCTGCATAGCATGTACACTGGTCATTCACCAATTTTTTTAAAATAATTGGGTGTATTTTAACATTTGAATAGTATCTGGTCAGAAATAGGACCGCTATATAACATCCATTCACAGAACCCTTCCGGGTATTAGTTAGTATGATTATAACTATTTTAAGTTGCTACCCAGACAGATGCATAACTGTTTCAGACAGGTAGAGTCAGTGTGCCTGAATACATCTCCTTTTCAAGAGCAACAAGCAGCTCATCAAACAGAGCCATCAGCCACTTCCACTGCAAAGCAGACTTAATCACAGCTCCTCATCCATTAAGCTCTTGAAACAGCCTGAGGTGGAAAGATGGCAGCACAATCTGCTCCCTCAGTGAAACTCAACACCCAGCCTCCTGCCAGAGCACTCCTGCTTGGCCGAAGGGCAGAGCAATCCAAATCCCGGGGCTTTTAGCGGGTACCCAACTTGGCATCAGTTTGTTTGTGGAGGGATGAGGAGGGCAGTGCTCTTTATTTAAAGCGGGGTAGATTGGGTGATTCAGAGTGGCGTGCCATCAACATCTCACCCAAATGCTCCATTGGAGTGTTTCGAATGGTCCCCAATGCCTCAGTATTGGTCTAAACACTCACAGGCAATCTGCCATGGACAACACTGGCATGACATATACTGAGAGAGACCACAGACCCCATTGATCAGCACCTGATCTATAAAATAGGCTAAATGCTGTGGATACAAATATAATACAACCTGTGAAACAATCCATGCTAAATCTAAACTCAACAGAAACTCCACGATTAGCCACAGCAATTAGAAGACAGAAAAGAACATAGTAGGGTACATACAGTAACTTGACAAACTGAGCCATGACTCAGCCTTTCAACAAACAGCTCCAATCCAAGCTTGAGTAACTCTTACTGATGTTTTATGAATAGAGCACAAGAGCTGACATGCATACAGTATCTGCATCAGTCATCCATTTCATGTGCTGCTTAACAGGACTTTCAGAGGAGACAAGAATGTACAGGTCCCCTCTGCATTGCCATGTACAATGACTTAACTCAGGCCTTAAAATGTTCCTGGTGTAAAACCCGGGCAACCCCTTGAGACAATAGCTTTGCTAGGCCCAGGCATTGTCTTCTGTGTGTTATCCAGAGGCAAGGTGGGTCAAGCCTCACCATAACATCTATAAAATAGCAAACACTCAATGCCAACTTGTGACTTCCTGTGTCCTGCGTCTGCCTGACCTGCGCTTAGCAGTTGGTCAAGTTTGTGAACCGGAGAAGATTATCTCCAAAGCTGTCGGCATGAGTGTGTGCTGTGGTAGGCAGCAGCTGCTGGATGGGAGTGAAGGTGATGAAAAGTCGATCTTGGCCCCTTTCCACACACATGGGGGGATCCCACTCGTGCTGATAGCTGTCGAGACGCTGTTCCTCTGAATCAGTCACAGCGCTGGGCCCAGCAAGGCCACAGCGGGCTGGGGCAATGGTGCGCACAGTGGGATACTGCATTGAGCTGTGTGTGAATCACCTCAGGCTGAGACAGAACAGGCAGAAACATGCATGCATGCTTGCACACGCACATTATTTATATTATATATATATATACATACATACATACACACACACACACACACACACACACACACTGGTGTCTGCTGTGAGCTTTGGGCTGCAGGTTTCCTAGTAGTGTGTGAGAAACTAGATCTTCCTATGCAACAGGAAGACCCTCAAGAGTGTCCCACCAGCTAAAATTAACATTTATGTGACCTACAAACAGTTGCAAACACATGGCCTCACACTCCCCAAACCATAACACACTACAGGAATGGCCAGAGTAAACAACTCCATTAGGACCAGAGGTGCAGTTTTTTTCACTCTTTACTACTTAAGCTGCAGGGGCACATTCTGACCGAATTCATCATAGTTATACACTGAAACCACCTAGGAGAAATGAAAGCAAGTACTTCTCCTTTGAGAACTGGACAAGTGGACCACCGCAATTAAGCCATGGCACAACTGGAACAAGCCACTTTAACAGAAGAAAACTCACTGTGATGGAACAATTTACCCTATGGGGTTAACTGCCCTTAAGTTCCAAGTAAACAAAACACAAATGGACACATTCACAAGGGCTCTCCCTTGCTTACGGCCCCCATGACCTGCTTGGCATGACTGTGATAAAAATACTAGTCAGTAAATCAGCCGTGAGAGGGGCTGAGCTGCGACAAACTGTTAATCTGGCCTGTTCGGGTGGCACCCTCTCCAAGGTCAGTGGCAGGCGGAGGGCTTACGCTCAGCAAAGACAGGACATACTGACTGAGCAATGAAACTGTAGTAGAGCGTCTGCTTCGGAGCAAACCTACACGACAGGCCTGCTGCTGACTAGAACCTCAAGGGCATGCAGTTGGTCCAATAAAACCCAAGCACTTGTGTGTCTTTGCATGTGTGGTCCAACATCGAATGCCTTTCTGCTGTGCTGCCTGAACAGATCCCATGTGCTCAGAGGCAGAGGAGAGAAATGACCAGGTGTATAGAAGTGAATCTCCAGAGAGGGCAGTTAGATAGGGAGTCACTCACGCATCTCATCCACTACTCCTGGGTCACACTCCTTGTACTTCTCCAGCTCAGCCTTCAGCTGGAGCTTCTGCTCTTTCAGGTCCTTTAGTTCCCGAAGAAGTGCAGCCCTGTCCTCCTTTACACACACACACACACACACGCACACACACGCACACGCACACACACGCGCACACACGCGCACACACGCACGCACGCACACGCACACGCACACACACACACACACAAATTCGAGAGAAAAAAGAAAGACAAAACAGAGGGTTATTTGGAAGTGCATCAGCATAACCAGAACAAGTGAAGGGTTGTGAGTTTAAGGCAGAAGCTGGTTTGGCATTCTGATGACTAATGGGGAAACGTCAAAAGAAGATGGATTATTAGTTTGCCACCATCATATTATTTCTTAACTGACAACCTCTTACGGAGGATCACCTGTCCAGATCACAGATCAAAGGCAGAATGAGCTGCCAAGTACAGTGACTGTTGTGCACGGTTGAAAAGAAATGAAGGGCATTTGAAATGTGACGAGACCAAAGTCATTTGTCCATGTACACAGACCCAGTCCATGCTACACCAATTTCCACAAAATGTGCCCTAAAAATCACACTATACATACGGACATCAAGTACTGGCTTTTTCAAGAGCTACTGATTTATCAAACAATCTTTTCAGTGATCTATTTAACAAGGGCAAAGGGGCTCCTAGGGGTTGGTGGAAGCTGATTGAAAGGACAATCAACCAATGATGGTAGAAAATGAAAAGCATAAGGCATGAGTCATCTAACAGAGCAGTGCAGATAGATAAAGTTTCCTGTTACTGAAATTTGAAATGTAACTGCAATGTCTTTGTGTGGTCATTTTACAAAAGAAGGGAAGCCAACTGATTAAGGCCTCCCATTTCTGGTCAACTGCTGACACTCCTCAAATCCAAGGCCACCTGGTGACTCAGGACACTTCTGACCCAACTCTCCCACACATACACAACAGACAGGGGGAGCCAGTGCTGTCCACTTCTGCTTAATGCTTACTAGGAAAATGTCAGTAAATGGGAAATTCAATCTCCGCCTCTATTGAGCAAACATTACAGGACATGCAGTCTTACACATAGAAATAGTCACAAGCGTCAAACAGCCTGCCTTCGATACATTTTTTTTTAAATTTTAAATATTGATAACAGCATCCCCTTCCTGCAGCACACAGAACCTTTCTGTCAGGAGCCTCCCCACCCGGTCCTTATCACTGAGCATCCTCTTAGCTTTGAAAGCACTCACTGTGCCTTGGCGTCCCACTTTAGCTACGTCCACAGCTTGCTGCAGGGCTATTTTCCGTTGTTTCCCTTCTTGATGCTGTGGCAGATAAAATACAAGTTAACATACCATAATACTGCTGTCGTTACGTAAGAAGGTATGAATCAAATGGATCAAAGTTAGCAAATCCCATACAAATCCATGCAACAAGTCCTGGAACCCACACATCCCTAATCCACCAGCCATCACTGCCGTTGTCATGGAAACAGAGAGAAGAGCGCCTGCTCGTGTCATAGTAATTGCCCCTTAATTCACCAAACCCCAACCTGGATAACATTCTCTATCCATTTTTTATGTTGGCTCTTCATATAAAATCTGAAATGGACTTCTACATAAAATCATTCAGAACATGGATGAGCTCCTCCAATTGGATAAACAGACAATTCTGACATTCAGACAATCTGCAATGTGGCTAGAAAAATAGCATGGGATGTGTTTCCCAAAGCCTTCTTAATGCTACGTCATTCGTAAATGACATCTTAAGCTGTTCTTTAAAGACCCCCTCAGGTGAAAATCAAGTCTTTAACCTTGTTAAAAGGTCCATATGGTTTTTGATATGAAACACGACATATCATGAGCGTAATAAGCAATCCACGCCATGACTGAGTATATCCACCTTGGAACTGTAGTGTACCAATAAAAACACGGACAGCCAATCAGACAGCCTGGGTTTCATATGTCATAAACCTAAGGAACCAATCCTGTCAACTTGCCTGGGACATTTCAGGATTTTTCAACCTGGGCCCTGTTCTTTTTGGATCCAAATGTTTACTAGGGACAATTAACGATTGAAACGGTCCAGTTCTGAGTTAGAACGCTAAAACCGCAACCGCAAAACAGCTATACAATGGAATCCTATGAGGGCAAGCCAGCACGTAAGTAGTAAACTGCTTGTTTTCGCAACTGACAGGCTCGTAAATGTTATAATAAGGGTCGGACAATATGGAAAGACAACATTTGCCTCTGTTTACCTCAAAAACTGTATAGAAACTGTAGAAAATCTTTGTAATTACTTTATGTACAATCAGTGTTTTACCTGTCTTGATCTTCCAGTCTCTGACGTAGCACCCCATTCAGTGCCAGTGCATTAATTAAATTACATTTTATCTATATAGCACCAAAACAATAAAATTGTTTCATGGCACTTCACAGAGCCCAGAGCCTGAACCCCCGTAGAGCAAGCACAATGGCGACAGGGGCAAGGGAAAACTCCCTGTTAATCAGGAAGAAACCTTAAGCAGAACCGCGGCACATAAGGGGGGCCCCATCTGTTTAACAGATTTGGCTACACATTCACAGATCTATGTACGCATTAACAGATTTGTCTACACATGTACAAATCTCAATACACTTGCCAATCTCATTATGCATTTAGATGTTTATACATGTACAAATCTGATTACGCACACACAGATTGAGATACATATATTATATACACAACCAACCCTCCACACACATTTCTCAGTAATTCTTTGGAATTCTGTGTCAGACGGGGAGATGAGATGGCATCACCTGTTTTTCCAGTTCTTCAATCCTTAGCTTGCGGGCATGCACAGCTTTGCTAGGGAACGCCCAGTAGTAGTTAGAGGTACCCACTCTCTCACAGTCCACCATGTTGTCATCCACCAAGCTCTGCAATACGTCCTTCACCGACATGGGTGCTTAGAAGACATACACATGCTTTTATAAAAAAGTGGACAAAATGGATTCTCAATCCAATTTGAAAGGAACGCTTTCACAAATGAAAAAAAACATCCCTGTACCAAATAATGACTCACACACACCATTGGTGACTTACAGCAGATTAAAAACACAAACTAACACAAGTTGTGTGAAGCAAATTTGTGTAAACAGACATTTAAAAATAAAATTAAAAAAAAGACAGAAGTGCAGCAGTACATAACAGGTTAACACAGTGTTTTCAACACAGAGCATTTCAACATGACAGACACTACCACAAGCAGTCGTGTCCGCAGAGAAAGAGAAAGAAGCACACAAATCATGCGTGCTCAGCGGCAAGTCATTTCCCCTACTACACATCTGAGATAGATTTCACACAACAACCTAACTGCATTGGCTAATTGTGCATGGCTGACATCTGAAGTGCGATGAGTTATGCAACATGGCTGCTGCAGAGAGCTTCTGAACTGCAGTAATGAAGTTTAGTGCTTGGTGGAGAAAATAACACTGGCGCTCTTGTCTTGGACACAGACCTCAGGGCCATCAGACAGCCACAAGCAAATAGGACTGAGTTGCAGCCGAAGTGCATCTCTATTCTTGTCCGAATGCAGTCATCTCAAGAGTGAAGGGTAACTCAAATGTACTAGGTGTTTTTAGGACTCATATCATTTTGTTGGTAACTTACAACTAGCGTTTTAGATATCAGCCTACAGATATTTTTTAATGGCACTTAACTTAAAGTTAAACTTTTCCAGTTTTTTTCCATGTTTATTTAAAATAGTATTTGTTTGCTGATCAACTTCCATCATATGCTCGTGTTTTAATTGTTTTTTTTGTTGTGTTAGAAGCAAACAGACCTGTACCTAGTCTACAGCAATTCAATTTGATAATATACTCACGGTCTGACAGATTTCAGTAAGAAACCCACTAATGGCCCTTCAACCTCTAAAAACACCCCCAAATACTCCCCTCTGTCACTAAATCACCACCACAGAGGAACCTGGGCCTAGAACATGTGCTTTTAATCGCCTGCCACAAGCACCCGGATCGGATTTCTCACAATTAAGATGACGTGCAAGGCATGGACCCTGCCTAGGTTCAGCTCCACACACACACACAGAGCCACTGTTGTTTTTTTCAGCCTCGATCCTCTCATGACTGCGTCCTGATGCCGTTTCACCCATTTGTGTTTACATGGTAGGTTTCTCTTCGCAGTAAACATGTGGTGTTTACGATAACAATGGCAAAGTGCTGCTAGGCCACAAACTTGGAGGCTAATTTTGCTTAAGTGAATTGAAATTCTTCAAGTTTTATCATTGGCTATGCTCACTGTCTCCCTACTACAGGCTATATAAAGACGTAATCACACCCTGGAGAACTTGGTTGCTATGGCACTGTGGCCCATGTGCCTTTGCTATTGCGGCTGTCAGCCAATCAGAGTTTATTATGGGATGGCGTGGGCTCCGGTGTTCATGGGAAGAAAATTATGTGCAAACATGTTAAACATGCCTGGAATGCTTGTTCCTAAACAGGCAAATTACACACGTGTGAGGCAGGCCTTTTAAAGGGTCAGGGGGCACTTCATTCCCAATAAAGGCTGAGTTTGTGTATTTTTGTTAAGTGGAAAGAAATAAACTGTTCTGCCAAGACAAGGTCATATTTACACGAGGAAATTGAATTAAGAGGAAACATCATTCCAGCTCATATGTTACCTCTGTTAAAGCTCCAAACAGTTTGCTCAAATGTACTGCTGATCAAAACCTATGTTCACTTGGTCTCTTAAGGTTGGTATTGTACTCCTGGAGCAGTTTCACCCTTAACGGGGCCTCCTCATGGACACATTAGACATGGCTGATGAATACTTCCACAGCTTAAACGACATGAACCCTCTGGATACCTAGTGTGAGAACCTCATCGCAGATCTGATACTCACTGATTCCTTTCATTTTGGGGGCCATCTTCTCAATGTCCTTCAGCTGAAAAACATCTTTCTATAAAAGGGATAAAGAACAGACAAAATTACTGTAAAAAAAAAAAAAAATGCATTTGTCCCGGTAGGTACACTCCTGACGTAGCATATAAACAGCAACAGTTAAATACTGAACCTTCTGTGAATGTCCATGAGTTCCACATTGAAATAATCATTGCTGTTACCGTCAGCTGCAAAGTGCTGGAAACGATTAGAAACTTGGGGGGTTGGCAGTTTGTAAAAGCTCAATAAGAGACCTCAAAAAGGTTAGAGAGACCTGATAATGTAATGGTTATGCAAAGCTAAGAAAGGAGCTCACTGGGTGTTACATTTAATACCGCATAAAATGTAAAAACGAGTCAGGAAGTACTAAACCATGAAGACACAGGGGATCACTGAGGTCTGGGAATAACAGCATTTTGGTCATTGCGTTAGATCATTGCTTTAGTTTATCAACAGCATCACATTTTCTGATTCTATGTTGAAGAAACAATGTTGGTGGTTGTCCTGTATCTTACAACCGGTGTTTTAGTACATTGATCATGCTGTTTCTGTCTTTGGGTGCCAGGGTTCGTATCCCAGGGGGCCATCCCAAACCCAACCCAACCAATCCCCTCATCCTAAGCTTGTTCTGTGAACAGAACTGACATCTGCAGAGTAAACAGAACACACCTATGTTGCCTCTGTGCACGGTGTGCCTTCCAGAATGAAGTACAACCTGTTATGATCAGCTGACTTTCCTGAGGGGTAACACTAGAAGTAGAGCCATTGGTTCTGGACAAACGTGATAACTAGATTGACCTACATGGTAATCATGGTTGACCTACATGGTAATCATGTAAACTTGTAATTATACCGTAAACATAAGATGAACTGTATGAGGAGGGGTTAAGAATGGTGATCATTACATTCAAAATGCTGTTGTTTTGTGTGGCTCAAAGGTTCTTCCCAGTTATCTTGTTGATTCGTCAAGTTTGTTTTGAGCATACAACTGCACAGTTCTACAGTCTTTTATTTGGATTTTAAAGGTACAGTGTTTAGATGTTACTGGCATCTAGCAGTGAGGTTGCAGATTGCCACCAACTGAATATCCCTCCCTCACCCCTTTCTTTCCAAGCGTGTAGGAGAATGTATGTGTCCGTCAGATGCCAGTAGCTACTTCCAAAATGATGTCATTGTCTACAACTGCATCGAGTAGTCAAAAAAATGTCAAGTGATGAGGTGACTTTAGATAGATACTCTAAATTGTATTGTATTTGTATTGTATGGAGTCATTTAGTGTGTAAAACTAAAGGCCATGGCTTTCATGGACTGTAAATAGTGAAGTTTGTTAGTCAGTAACTATGCCCATGGCCATGTTTTTCACTAAAGCTATCAAACTTAATTGTATTTAGATTGGTAGGCTAAATTACCTGTCTAGCAAGAAAACGTTTAAAACATTTGTCCCTCATCACCGATTTCCATCTTGGAATGGCCACACCAATGTTTATCCTTGTTTCCTGCCATGTTGTTTTGCTTCATGTTTTCGTTTCTTTCATAACAAGGCTTCACGCTCCCTTTCTTTTTTTTTGTGCTGAATAATAAGTATGATCCTCCATTTGTCATAATTTGGGTTCTCAAATTTCTCACAACAGAAAATGGTTAGCCAGCACCAGCAACCACGGAGTCCTCTTCTTTCTTCTTCTCATCTTTCAATCAATCACATTCAAGCTGCCACTTCAACGTCAAAAGGCAGAAAACCCTCTCTAGACCCAGTGTTGTCCGCTCTGGGCTACTGTAGCAACATGGCGGTGAAACATGGCGGTGCAACATGGCGGCCTCCGTTGAAGATAACCCACTCCTATGTAGTTATGAAGGGCTCATCCTATGCTTATGAAAACACAACGATTTGTAGTTACCGTAATTTCCTGACTATTAACCGCAGTTTCGACATGATCAACTTGATTTTGTAAAATCTCTGCAGCCCTGTGGTTAATACTCAGGTGCGGCCTACACGTGGGAATGCATTTCTTTGCTTGGTAGTTAGTAATGCTCATAGTAACTCAGGTAAAGTGTGAATGGGTCTTTCTCCCCTCCTCTTTCACATCCCATTAATGTACCACGTAAAAACAACATGGGATAGAAAAAACTTTATTCCCACTCAGTCTTCCATAGCGATAAAGTGACGGTGTCATGTATTTTTCCCTAACTGTAGCCTATTTAATGGGATGCTACGGAGCGCAAACCTCTGCGAGTGTGTAAAACATGTGAGGTCTCATGCCAGTTAACCTCTCTATCTCAGGAAGCCATCTTAACAGTTATGCAGCTGCTAGCATGTATTAACACGAATTCATGTTTATATGTGTGAATATGAACTTGTGTTAATACGAAGCTGCATAGGCAACCTGAAAGTTAATACCTATTATAATTAGTTATAAGTTAAATTAAGGAGACTGTAACATCAACTAGCTTTCATTTCATGCACATGCCACCCCAACCACCCACAGACTAGGGGTTGGGGTGGGAGCGATTATCCTTGTTTCAAGGAATCAATTTAAATGTAGCCATTAAATGTAAAAATACTGCAAAAAGTACTGCAAGTGGGGTGGCTGGGGCGCATACAACACCTACTTAGGTCCTACTACATCCACAAGTAAATGTTCAATAAAGCAATGCAAAGGCACAGAACTCACAGTCTCAAAGAAGATCTCCATCATGCGACTGCGCTTCTCCTCCAGGCTCAGACCCTTCTTCTTTGACTGAGAAATGAAGGTGAACATTTACAAAAACAGCAGTAACGGGCAACACTACCAGGACAGACCTATGCCATCTTTCTCCACTATGGGGTGCAAATGTTCACTTTTCAGTATCAAAGTCTGTGTTTTCAGTGTCTAGGCTTTAAATGTGCCTACAAATGTGTTGTTTGGTAAATGGAATGCCCGTTTGATCATGAACTTTCTTTGCAAGATTTTTCACCTAAAACAGATCACAGCACAGGTCAATTAATTGCATTTGCAATTGAAAAACCCACCACAACTACACCAGGCGCACCTCTAATTGCATGTCATTATCCTGTTATTGCTATGTTCTGCTTGTTTTGCCCACTTTCGTTCACATTTCCCCAACTACAGTTACTGCACTGAACAGCAATAATTTCAATTTAAAATAAATAAATAAATAAATAAAAAACATGTTTCCGCCCGGTCTCGAACCGGGGACCTTTCGCGTGTTAGGCGAACGTGATAACCACTACACTACGGAAACTGAAGCAATCTAGTGTTTATTGACATTTTTACCACCACTCAAAATTCATTACTATTCGTTTAGGGTTTTGTAACAGAACTGAACGTTAACTAGTCAAGCTATAGGAACCAGTTGACAGCCGACCGAAGCAACAACCTTAACATTCGTTCAGCAGCTATACCCAGAGCCCCGATATAGGCTACCTAATGCTATCTTTAGCTAACTTCTGCAACGCCATATGCCTTGTTTTATGAATGTTAAGGCTTTAGAAATAGAGATAGCTAAGTTAGTAAGCTACGTTTATTTTCTAACACCGTAGGAGACGAGAAAATGGTAACGTTATTGACGTCATTCAAAATAAGTAGCTTTTTGCTAACATGACTCCCAAAGGGGTTCAGCTAGCTAGTATATCCTACTAAGCTTTCACTTTATATATTCCTGGCTAGATAGCTACAGGACAATTTGTCCAGTCAGTTTGCCTAACTGGCAGCTAGTTAACTGTGAGCCATTCCAGATAGCAATTAGTTAGACAGCTAAATAGACTTAGCATAGAACTACAGACATGTTATCAAACGCTATTGATAGCTGTGCTCAGAACAACATAGATTACTAGCTAGTTATCTCCTACTGAAACATTTCCCTATTGTGACTAATAACTGTTGCATAAAATGCATACACTTTTTGATCACTCAGAAATTTGGTTAAGATTACTTGCCATTTCAACTTCCAAGACTCAGCGTTCTACCTAACTTGGTCTACTTGAAATCATTTAATGTTTCCCGCGGTGTCAGCGAGCCGTCTTCCAAAGTGCGCATGCACCATTCCATTCCTTTTCTAATCTCTGGCGCCCTCTTCTGTCACTATCGCTGCAAGTGACACTACAGGTGATATTTATGTAATATAGCACAGAAAGGATCAGTGCATCTCCAGCAACTACAGGTCAGCTTGTAGCATGGTTGTATTATTCCCCGTGGTGAGATATAGATATCACAGTCAGTGTGATCATCTCCACCGTGTACTACATTTGGCTTGCACACCGTTGTTGATATGACAGCCTTCACAATCGAACCGATGGAGATTGCACGGAGATAGCCTACACCACTGAATTTTATAGCAGATACTAACTTGAAATAAACTGCCGAAACTAATCTTGCGCTTCCATGGGACCTAGTGAAATTCTGCATCATCAAAAGTTAATAAAACAGCGTACTAGTCAGCAACTATTTTAACTATTCACCTATTCTCTATATCAGATGTAAACATTGCAAAATCATTCTGTTGGATCAAATGTTTTCCTTTTAAACTAAAGCATGTGTGGGAGTATGTTACTACAAAATCTAATCATGGTAGTTCATGCTCAGATCTGCCAACAGGATATACGGTGTCTTTTCCCTGCGGTCTGCATTTCCCTGTAGCACCTATTCTGCTTGCTAAAATTGGCCCACCCAAGCCAGCAAGCCAGCCTTCTTACCCATTTAAGGTTTGAGAATAGGTTGAGGTTGTGACCAGTACCTTATCGCATCATAAGGATACATCTTAGTGAGTGCTTGAGGGACATTTACAGGGTAACCAACCACCAGATGGGTTGATAGCTTGATTATAGCTACCCAGGTTGGACCAACTTACAATATAATACCATTATCAGAATACTGTGGTCTTAAACTCCACTAGTTTTCTCTGACTTGCCACTTGTCCTGGTTCATAGGTCCACAGATGGGCAGGGCTGCTGTAGTGCCACTTGTCCTGGTGGCCCTCAACAAGCCCCTTGGCTGCCCCTCATGCTCAGCTCTTTTGCAACGCTGAGGCTAATCCTAAACCACAAGGCCAGCAGTCTGCCAGGGGAGAAATTTACTGCCACTCTACCCCAGAAGGACATCTTGCTCACATCAAACGGCTGGCTGAAGCTCAATACAACTGGGGTTATCCATGCCTGGACATGCACCCCGTGAAGGCAACCAGGCTTAAATCACTCTCCAAAAATATGACTTGATACTGGCATTATTCTATTACAGTGCGGTAAAATAGCAACAACATTATGTTATGAGTATCCGGACAAGAGATATAGTCGATAAGAAATCCCCTGATGCTGAAACACAGCATACCAGTTCTGGCGAATTGAGACAGTAAGGTTATAACACTGTACGAGTTATACTTTAATAAACTAATTAAGTAACAAACACACAGATGAAAAAAGATATGCCTTTAAAGACTGCATTATTTATTTCTGTGCAGAGTGTTAGGGAGACAAAGCAATTATTGGTCAAACTGTAAGGTAGTTGTGATCATACACTGCAAACACAATATGGCTAGAGGGGATTATGACCGATAGCCTACGTGTGTCTGTGAGGACTCAATACAACTGGGGTTTACAGTGGTGTCAAGCGTGTCAGTAACAACTACTCTGAAGTTGGAATGTGTGAAAAATGTAGGCCTATTATTTTAAGGCTGTTTCAAAGAGCATATGGGTGTGCAACATTCAAGTTGATTCTACCATAGATAACATACAGTTGTTTGAAAAAGTCTTAAAAGATAACACAAAGGATGAAATACAAACAACACAGACTCATCTTAATATTAAAAAAAAATTCTGGTTTCCACGTGAAACACACACTTGAAAAGTGAAGACTGGGAAAGCAGTAATTAACATCTCTATGGGCACTTTTTCATTTGGCATCATAGTCACCGTATGTACACAATGAGATTAAATAATATAACAAGAAAACAAAATGCCTACTGTGCAGGAAACCAATATACACATGCAACGTACACATTCAAAAATAATATTCAAACCTTTTCACATTATTGTTTCCTGTGATAGGAAGTATTCATAGACTTAGATGAATCAGACTGAATGGACCCAAAATAATTTCCTCATGTTGCACCCTGTTTAGCTTGATAACATGTGTCTGATACCAGTTTCAAAAGCAGAAGTAATAGCTTGTCCCTTTTTGCTGTCCCACAGAAGAATAAAAGAATACAGTTTTCTTCCGTCAGCCATGCCGACTTGCCATAGCTCATTGTTTATGACACATAAAGTCATGAAACAATCCCCTATTGCTTATTTCAATCAAATTCGATCACAAACATTATACATATTAAACAGCATCTTGGAAAAGAACCAAAAAAAAAACAATCCCTCGACACCCCAAAACCTTGTGCTCATTGCATCTTACAAAGAGCTACACTAAGTGCCCTACTTGATGGCTGCATATTGCAGTTGCATTTCAAATGGTCTTATTTGCACAACCACGGAACCACACATGCACACTCACACACCAACCTTTTCTTCCAACAGAAATATGACATTTATCCCAGGTCCATTTCAATTAAATCAATGTGCACATTACTGGCCATTTGACCACCTGAAACATGTGTGAGAGGTTTACCCCCGCGCAGCTGTGACCACCTGAAACACGTGAGAGATTTACCCCGGTGCAGCTGTGTGGCTTCCATGCAATAGAACACCAGCATCCTTAACATGCTGTTTTTTCTCTGAAATTAGATTTATGAGGCAGGGCTAGTGAAAGAAAAAAAATGTTTGCCATTGCTCTTCCAGTGTTAGAAAAATGAAACATGATCGTGAAGGACTCCACCCATACGCATGGTACATTTAGAGCGGTCATGAACAAAACAAAATTGACCAGCAAAACTGCAAATGGCCCTCATATTTCTATGCTGATTTTCGGACCTGTTTGATTTTTCTTCTGTCACCAAAGACACCAACATATCACTTATTTTTACATCCAGTATTTAATTTATTACTATCACTATCAAATATTAATTTAACTACAAATTATACACATCCACTGTCCATTTTAGGTGTGCACTATTGAATAATCTAGTTGTTTAGTTTCATTACCACTTTTGTCCTAGTAAATGAGGTCACCAAACTGAAAAATAAATCCATAATCCTCTTTGTTGTCTGGAAGATACAAATTAAATTAATATTATTAGTAATAAAAGGAAGGAGGTCTGTAACACTTAGCAAATGATGTTCTTTGGGTCCTAAAAATAGCCAGAAAATAGGGGTGATGCCCTACTGTAGTGCACCTACAAAGCTTACTGGGTTGTGACAGACTGTGTTGAATGCTCTGCTCTTTCCTGATAGAGTCTACAATAGTGCACGTAGCATATATTTTGAGTGTCTAATGCAATCACACGTTTTCAACCTCGTACATTTTTCCAGTCAGTTTGCATCAGGCCAGGCACCTTTCTCAGGACAGTTCCTACACTCTACTGAGATGGTGGTTTGGGGTCACTGATGAGATGGGTGAGAAGGGGTAGGTGTCCTCCTGGCTGAGTGCAAATACACAGGAAAGGAATGATGGTGTGTGGGGGGGGGCATTGCAGGGGATCCGTCACTGCAGGTAGCGGTACACTTTGAAACAATGATTCCCAGAGTCTGCCACCACAACATGGCCGTCAGACGTAAGGGCCAGACCCTGAGGGCCGTACAGAGGGTCCGCCGACGTGTTGATGTAGGAGAGGAAGGAGCCGCTGCCATCAAACACCTGCATCAGGGAGGTCCGTTAGACGCAAAAAGGGGAATGTTGAAATGATAAAACAGGTACCAACTGGTTTATGAAAAATCTCAGAAAATGTAATGCACATTTTCATGTTGGTTGTACTACTTTTTTTCTACCTTTTGTGAACAACACGAAAGTATAAACATCTTCCTTGCAGACATATTTGTAGTGTTCCAGTCTCCTATGTAATGCAATGTATCCACTAGCTCCCATTGTGGCCAGGAGTGTGCACTCTCCATCTAAATCAATTAACTTTACATGAGCAACTATCTCACCTGTATCCGGCTGTTGCCCCAGTCTGCCACTATGATGTTGCCATTGATGTCCACTGCCACCCCTGTAGGGGCATTGAACTGGCCATTTCCCTCACCGTTGGACCCGAACTTCAACCGAAACTCTCCCTCTGGATTAAAGACCTGCAGACATAAGGGGAAGTAATCAAATGACTAGACACAGATATTATCATGGGTCTGGTCTGATATCTGTTACGGTAACACAGGCATTATCATGGGTCTGGTCTGACAGGTGCTTCTTACCTTTACAGAATGGTTGTGGAAGTCAGTTACAATGATTTCATTGTTCTGATTCACTGCAGCAAAATGAGGGCCTACAGAAGAAAAATGATCTTACTATTTAGTTACGATAATATGGTTATCCATTACTCATTGCCTTCTGGACCAGAAGGAGACATCCACACATATATTCACAGACAATACCTGCAAACTGTTTGTCTCCATTGCCACGGGTTCCAAACTTGGTGACCAGTTTGCCGTTAGTCTGGAAGATGAAAACACAGCAGGCCTTGTTGTCCACGACGATGATGTGGCCGTTGCGGTCCACAGACACACCCTTAGGTCCCATCAGCTTTCCTGAGCCAATTTTCACCTGGAGAAGCATTCAAAGAGTCAAGAGAGCTGACATCCCTTCTACAATTACTGTTACATTATATCACCTATATACAAAACACTAGGATATAAATGGAGACTTGCTGCATGTTGCTTTGCTCATTGCCAGTTGCCCGTCAATGAAAATATGCATAAAGATTTAACCAGCTGTATGTCGTTTGGAGGTATAATCTGCCTGCTAAACCTACCTTGAATTTCCCCTCACTTGAGAAGATGCTGACCCACTTGTTGTCATAGTCAGCAATGATGATATCACCGTTTGGGTGAACTGCAACACCTGTGGGTCGCTGCAGTTGCCCTGGTGACCGCCCTCGAACTCCAAAACGACTTTTAAACTGTCCATCATTTGAAAATATCTAACAGAAAGCCATTATTAAATTCAAATGTGGAATAAGAATGAATAAAGAATTAATATCATTACAACATAATAACTTTTTTCTAACAAGCATACAAAAATGTTGGCAAATGTACTGAACCCTCTGAATGGAAATTATACGAGGTAAGCTTACTAAAGAATGATTGTACCTGAACACACTGATTGTTGCTGTCTGCTATTAAGACTTTGCCCAGTGAGGATGCTGCCACTCCCTGCAGGTTGGTGAATTCACCTTTATTTCTTCCCTTTGTGCCTGGAAAACACACATTTCAATTTCAACATCACCAGCCACAGAGAGATATTTAGCTCTCTATACCATTAAAGGGACTTCTAAACATCTATGACTCACAAGGGGATTGTTGAAAAAAGTATCATATTGGGAAGGACTGTATTGAATTTTCTTGAAGTAACTTGACGATAAACTGCTGAAAAGTTCTTGATAAGTGACATTTCTCTTAAACAAATCCTTAAACTGATTAAGTAAGTGTTATTTTCCTGCCTTTTTCCAATAACACAATAGTGCCTTGACTGAAGTCCTTCTTTCAATCAATGCCTCAAGTTCCAACAGTGACAAATCAGGCTTGGGCACGTACACGCACGTACACACACACACACACACAAAACAAAAATCTAAAACATAAATAAACAAAACTAAAATTATCAACAATAACCACCCCACACACTATACATACAGAAAACCATAATTTGCAAATCCCTGGTCTGAAAGTAGCTATGGCAGAGACTCTGGCCTTACCGATGCGGAACATGAGGTCATCCTCAATGGGGTTCTCTTTCCTCTTGCCCGTGCTGTACATGCTGGCGGGGCGTTTGATGGCACGCTGCTTCACGTGCCCGCTGCCCGGCGACTTCAGCCGCTTCTTAGTGCCGTCCACCGCATTGAGCAGGAGGTCGGTGGACTTGGTGGCGCGGGTGGTGAAGGGGCTGCCCTTGATGTGCTGGTCGTAGAGGCGCAGCGAGAGTGTGTAGCGGCCCTCGTGCGGCGCCGTGTACAGGAACTCATAAGTGCCGTTCTTGTGGTCCACCACCTCCCCACTGTCGGCTAAGCCTCCATCCAAAGAGGCCAGCTCTGCTGTGACGCACGCGTTGCCCATCTGACACAGCTCCCCATCCTTGTCCTTGGTCGTCACGGTGATGGAGGCAGGTCGCCCCACCACACACTGCCGCAGGCCATCACCGGTGGCGACCGTTTCCGCAGCGACCGCATTGGTAGTCACGATGGCGCCCATGTTATGGATGGACTTCTTCAGGCCCTCTGTCTCCACCAGGAAGTCCAGCTGGTTGTTCTCCTCGGGCTGCAGCGGCAGCTCCTGATTGGCCAGCTCACGCAGGCGCTCGCTCATCTGCTTCTTGACGAGCAGCACCTCGGCCTCGGAGCCGTGGCTCAGCGCCTGTTGGGTGAACGTGCAGCTGCTGCTGATGCCATCCTGCCCCGACAGCAGCGAGTCCAACTGGGCCTGCAGCACCTGAAGCCACACGGCACACACAAAAACACACACGACCACTGAATTTACCACTCTGTTAAGCAGCCTTAGAAGATATACAGCATGTGGGACACTGACACAAACTTCAGCAGACTGATGTTCAGGTTAACAACGTTACAATTCACAATCATGCTTTCTGTTCAGCAGTAGGGGGCTGGAGGAAACATTTATAGCGCTGGGCCTTCTGTACTTTAACCCACTGTAGTCTCTCTACATAATAGATAACATTTTAACTATGGATCTGGCTAAACACTGATCAGCTTCAGGTCGCAGAAGCCTAAAACATTCACACAGCATTTCATACTCTCAACTTTATGTCTTTAATCTGTGTCAGGTCAACAGGGCAGCTCAGTAACTCACCATTTCCCATAATGACCAGTTAAAATGCCAAATATCTGACCACTCACCTCAATCTGTTTACATTCATCCTCCTCCTCCACTGACGCCATAGTGCTACCTGACCCTGTTAGCCTAGCGCTTGGTACTGTATTGAATAGCAGCGCGACACAGACACACTCAGAGGCATAGGCACCCGCACAGACAAACAACGTCACTGTTTACTCGCCATATAAAGGGTGCAGATAAGAGATAAGAGGAGCTCAGGAGCACTGGTTGGCTGGCACACCGTCTCTCGGGTGATTCATCACCATGTGACTGGGAGAATGCTGCCAGGACTCAACACTGGGACAGTGAGTGGCTGGGGATGGCACATTACGTAACATTGGCCTCAGCTCCCAGCTTCACTATCACTTTGATTGTTTAGCAGGACAGCTGAGCCAGACACACGAGGAGCCAAAATGGCTGGTGTGGCGCAGATAAACAAGCGCTGTAGAAAAACCATGACTGCAGATGATTTATCTGACAGGTTCACAAACCACAGCCGGTTGAGGAGTAGATACTGTCAACATATAAGCCTGAGACAAGTCTGTGTGCAACATTAAACGGTTCCTGAAACATAAGCCCATTCTTTATTCAAGATGATCGTGTGGATTAGGTTCACTCAAAGACGATGACCACAAATCACATATCATATTTTTCTTTTAAATGAAAAGGGTTGTTATAGGCCTTATTATCATCCTTATCTTAACCTTTCGGGTCCTTAAATACCATTTCACAAGAGAGCTTAGTGCTGAACTTCACTTAGTTGAGGAACACCAATTTCTGTAACTGCCATGACAAGGTCATTTTTAAACATAGTTGCAAGCAGCAATGTGGGGGCAAAGCAGCGCAGCAGGCCAGAGTTACCGTGGAAACTAATGTCATTATGTAGGTGGATGGCTGCTGATCATACCCACTAACTGTGTCTCTACATACAGCCACACTCGTCTTTAAGGTTAGACTGTTCCCACTAACCTTCTGTTTGAGCCCATAGTTAGACTGTTCCCACTAACCTTCTGTTCGAGCCCATAGTTAGACTGTTCCCACTAACCTTCTGTTTGAGCCCATAGTTGACCTCCAGCTCCATGAGAAGCACGCTCTTGCGCACGTTCAGTGTCTTTTGCAGCTCGTCAAATGTAGCGTGAACGTCCTCCTCTATAGAGGCTTTCTGGTGGGTCAACTTCTGCAGGATGTCTGAGAGAACCTGCAGGGCCGTGTCGATCTCTGGAAGCCTGTAGACGAGAGAGGGGAATGGAATGAGAGGGAGAGTGATGGGGGACAAGGAGAGGAAGGAGAGCCAACAGTAAGGCCTCAGTACATTCGCTCACTAAGGGTCCTCCTTCACCCGGCAGCCCTGTGATGTTTGCATGACCCGGAGTCTAACCTGGTCTTCACGGCGTCCAGCTGGTCCTGCAGCGAGGCCTTGTGCTGCTCCAGCACGTCCTTGAGGGGGACGGTGGGGTGCTCCGCGTGCTCGCCGCTCGTGCACTCCTCACACATAGCCGTCTCGCACGGGCTGCAGTAGAAATCCATTACCTGGCAACCACAAACAGGCAACAGGCAACCGTTTACCAAACAAGTTGAGGCAAGGGGGTCTAGTGTGTCTTTCTGTTGTCAGAAAGTTGTGTGACCTTTTTATTGCTCTACCCAGTATGGACAGCTGAGCAGCAGATGTGCTGTAGTTCTACTCACATTAGCTAACTTAGGTCAGAGAATTCCACCCTTTCTAAGGTTTAGATATGGTGTGTCTGGAATCCAGTATATTGAGGGAATTGAAAAAACAGATGGGGCTTCAACAGTTTGACATAGGGACGGAGTGGGAGGGTGGGGTGGGTTGGGGGGGGAGGGTGGGGGGTTGTCTTACGTTGCCTGCATGGTTGGGGCAGGAGAGGGGCTGTCCGGTTGCCACGGCGCTGATGTTGTCGAGCACGCTGCTCTCGTCGCTGCTGCTGTCGGGGCTGCGCTGCAGGACGTCCATCAGGTTGGTGATGAAGAAGTTGCTCTGCAGCGCAGACACGCCCTTCTCAGGCAGGATGGACGTCTGACGGCACACAGGGCACGACAGCGTCAGACTGTGAGCCGGGATGTAGTTCTGCAGACACCTGAAGACAGAACATACACACAGGACGAGTTACTAGAGAATAAAGAATAGATTTCATTTGGAAAAATTAGGCTTCAGAAATTACTATAACAATAACCATGTTGAATACAGTGACAGACAAATATCTCTTGAGGAAGATGCAGTCACTTTTATCTGAACTTAGCCTCCTTCCTTTACCCTGTTGGAATGCTGGGAATTCTATTGAACACAACCATGGTAACACAATCAGGAAAAGATAATGATTTATGGGTAACACTTTATTTGGATTAGTCCATCTACAGAGACTTTACCAATGGTGAAATTCAAGTTCAGTCTTTGTTATTGTATCACCTTAACCAAACCCAACCCCTAACTTTAACCATAAATTGTAGTTAACAGTGTTTTACAGAGTGACAGAGTTTCTGAGCATCTGTAGACAGTCAACAGGGGACTATCCAAATAAAGTGTGACCGATGTATGTTTATGATTATGTGCATATTCTGTCCTAACCACATGAACAATGCATTTTGAATAAATCTTTGGTCTCTTATCTTCATTAAAAGAGATATTTTATCACATAACAAGTATAAAAAAACAAGTCAGTCAGAGAACATTCTAGAGGTGCAACTGGGATCCAACTGTGATCCAGTTCACTGAGCAGAGAGCAGAGCAGAGCAGAGCATGATGGGTGGGCTACCTTTCACAGAAGGTGTGCAGACAGGGGAGGACTTTGGGGTTGTCGTAGCGATCCAGGCATATGCTGCAGATCAGGAACTGCTTGTCAATTTGACGTACGACTGGGCTGGGGAGGGTAGTAGCACCTTCACTGGCCATCCTAAAGCCCTGACACAGGAGTCCCACAGTCTCTCAGCCCACACCCTGCACACAGACCACAACAAAGCAGGAAATGTTAAAGACACGTCTGACATTTCCTTTATACTTACTATACACTCAATATTTTCCCCTAAATGCACTCCGTGTTCAGTATGCTGTAAAAAAGGAAAAAACACAAAAGCAAGGTACTATAGTTCATCATACAACACACAATCTCACATTCACTCACTCACTCCACTCACTCACCCACCATCATATAACAATATAAACATCCCATTGTCTTATAACAATATAAATGCTTCAAAGTGTGTAACAGACAGCTGGAATATTTCAGAATTCTTTTAAATGCATATTACCTGACGAATTTAAATGTTGAGTTAGCCGCTATTGTTTTTTTTGACCTTTCACAGACATTGACTAGCACTCTAGAATGCCCTCTTTCACTCCGCAGCTTTTCAAAGAAACACGGAGGCCACTGTAGTTTTGTGTGCCCAGGGAGAGAGGGGAGAAAATGAGGAGTTTGGGGAGGTCAGATTCAGGCCATGGCACAAGCACACAAGCTTTGCCTTCCAGCAATTGGGTCCAGAAAATACCAGAGCGGTCATGTCCATTGAGTGCTCCCAAAAAGGGGAAGAAAGGCCTGCATACTGTTATTTTGCTAGGAGCATGTGAAGACCCTGAGAAAGCCTGTGTGTACCACAAAATGATCAGGCGTTTCAGATATCTGAGCCCCTCAAGGCAGATGTCTGAGAAGCTAGAGCTTATGTTTGAAATTGGAGCTCAAATTCAATATGATCAAAGTGAAGCAGCTCACTCTGACCTGGCCATGCATTCTGATCCAACTTTACAATGCAGTCAGCTTAAGTCTGTGTATTGATGTTTGTACAACTTTACAATGCAGTCAGCTTAGGTCTTGGTGTTGATGTTTGTACAACTTTACAATGCAGTCAGCTTAGGTCTTGGTGTTGATGTTTGTACAACTTTACAATGCAGTCAGCTTAGGTCTTGGTGTTGATGTTTGTACAAGTTGGCTGAGTTAGCTGATAGCAACAGCTCAAACAAACTGTATCCTCCTTATCAGTCATGCAAGTGCCCCAGTACCTACCACAAAAAGGTACCACAAATATATCAATGTCACCCAAGAGTACTGTAAGGCTATAGCAAGATGGTTAAATAGAATGATGAAATGAGTCTGGTCCTAAATGAAACTCTTGAAGACTGGGGATTATCTGGCCCATTTCTCCTTTTGGACAAGGGAACAGTGGCCTCCAGCTCCCTCTAGCTGGCTGCTTTGGGCACGTTTAGCTTTATGTCTGGCTGGTGTGTCCTTAACTTACTATAAAACACAGTGATCACCTTCAACTGGCTGTGTAAGGTCCTATTTACAATGTGCTTTACTCCTGAGCTCCCTCTAGCTGGCTGCTTTGGGCACGTTTAGCTTTATGTCTGGCTGGTGTGTCCTTAACTTACTATAAACACAGTGATCACCTTCAACTGGCTGTGTAAGGTTCTATCTACAATGTAACTTTACTCCTGAGATTCATTTCATATTTATAAAGAGTCAGTCAGTTTGAATGAAATAAAGTCTCAGTGAATTTCTCTTCTCAGAGAAGGATTACACCCCCCCCCCCTCCCCCCCAAAAGCAAACAATATAATCAAATAAACGACAGCTTTTAGCTGGCCTCTCATGATGATTCTGAACCAGCACTATCAGTGATAAATATTTGATGACATGAACCCCGCCCCAGCATGTGCATAACATTATCAAAAAACATCCCACTCAGTAGACTTCCACTGACCATGTACAGTGTTCTACGAATGGCCCAAAACCTGAGCTCCAGGTGTGGGAAGACATTTTGTGATACGACGGCAGCCACGGCGCAGTGTTCTATTCTAAGCAACAAAATAAATAATGTAACACTTTCATACATGTCCTACTTGGAACTTGCACAGCAAGGTATTAAAGTATGCTATGTTTTATTTACCATCCCAGCACCAAAGACTGTTAAACATAACCAACATACAAACCATCCTAAAAAGCATTTCATCCATGTAAGATCTGTTGAACAATTGATTGCTAAGGACTGCTGCTGTGAATGCATGAGTGTACCAATAATAAGGTCTGTAATCATGATCATCAATCATTTGGTAGTAACAAGCCTTCTACTGATCAACACTCGTGAGACTAGATGTGAGAAAAGCTTGCAGTGTTTTGCAGCTCGTCTTTGTGTTGTGCTACCCCTCCATCATTGCTGTGCTACTACTTCATCCTAAAGGCTGCGTAAAAGACTAAAGATGGAGACTCATAACAAGAACACTCATAAAGAGCTCAGTGCAAAAGTCTTTCCACAACCTTCCCACTCCTGCCGCATGCTTAGGAATGGGTCCAGCATGCGCGGGAGGACGTTTGGCATCTGCAGCACAGCAGCTGTGTAGGCGATGTGTGTCAGCCTGCCTGCGTAGGTCACTGCGAGGCAGAGAAGCAGGACACAGGCAGCGCTGCAGGAAAATCCCCAAGGCTCAATGCTCAGCCTAGTCTGATGTTCTGCAAGATCCCTCAATAAGCGAAGGCACCGTTGCCATAACAACAGAGGGTTCATCCCTCGTGTGACCTCTAGACCGGCAGCGTCACGTGACAAGGCCCTGGCCCCTCTGGCTGCTCTCACTGGAAGACTTGGAGTGCATATCACATACAGTTTGACTTTACGGAAAAATACATACTCAATGCATTATGGCTATATTCTGATAAATACTATTCTGATTTACCTTCAACAAAATATGTGTTGATAGTTGCTAGTCAATGGGTATCAGGGGAACAAACAAATCAACAGTTTCAAGAGAAAGTTTACTGGCATACTGAAACAAGTTAAGGATAGGGAATACACAATTGGCACCCCCCGAAATGTTGCTTGCTATGCCTCATGGCAGTGATGTCAAGGACCAAGCTATTACATAATTTGGGGTGCACTGCCTCAACAGGTGGTTGTGAGCATTGCAGGAGGTTTTGTTGGACTCACTGACAAAAACTAAAACCATATGAAAAGCCCTGGCTCTGGCATGTGCTGAACTCTGGTTTGAGTCTCCTAGGATACCAAAGGCACAGTAGTAAACCCAAGGTCCAGAATAAACACATGCACTTACATGCACCTACCTACTAGTTTAAAAAGTAAAAACATTGTGTTAAAGAGAAGCAGATGAGAGATGAACCCCATCCTCCCTAGGATGAGCAGGCTGTTACTGTGCCACCACCATATTTCTCATTCAGACGCAGGACTGATTACATAATATTTACGTAAGGCAGCTAGGGGATCTTAAAAAAAAAAAATCATCACACTCCACCTTCATTCTCAACTAAAAATGTCAGTCGTCACAGAACCATATTGATCGTTACAAGTTCTTTATGAATAGTAAGAGACATAGAGCATCCAGGGCGATAAACTAAATGCATACAATCGCAACATGAGTCATCTAAATATATACAAGTCACAGTATGCACATATATCATCCGTACAGTATCAACAAGCAGCATTTTCAAATTATTACTTGTGAAAACATTTAAAAAAACAAACTCCCTCCACAGAACGGATATTGGCTCAGGAAACACAGCAATAACATAGATGCACGCACCAAGACGAGACTGTGCCCCCCCCCCGCGCGATGCACAGGCATTCAACAGAGCCCTACCAGCTCCCAGTCCTCCTTGGAAAACAGCATCCTACATTTCCTCAGCAGGACAAGCCCCAGCACAGGTCATCATTAAAGGCACCAGCTGATTTGCACTCTGCTACGCCAGAGAGCAGAGGAGCACACATATCAGGAGGAGAGAGGGGGATTTAATGACTCGGCGTGTCTGGGTTCCCAGCCAAGTGAAGCTCATCAAACTCCCCCCCCCCCTCCTCTTCTTCAAACCTCCCCTACTCACTTGCTATCTCTCTCCGTCTAGTAGCCAGTCTCTCTCCCCCTCACCCCTCCCTGTCAGTGCTAACTCATTACAGCAGATCTGCAGTGCATTCTGGGACGGAGATGCAGCGGCAGCACCAGGAGCAGGAGCAGGAGCAGCAAAGCGATGAGATTTGGAGCGAGAGGGCGGGCAGCAGCTTGCGTAGCTTAGGGGCCAGCCAGTAGGAGAAGAGAACAGGATTAGACAGGGAGATGATGCAGGAGAGACGGGATGGGGGCTGATGCTGTCAGCTAGCATCGTCTTGCTGACTCACTGCACTGATGCCAGAGCAAAAAAAAACAGAGACACACTGAGCCCCCTTCCCTTAACACATAGCCAAACTATGTGCAACACAATCTACATTAAAAACGTGAAGAGCCTAGACACAACAGAAGGAGATAGAGAGAGAGGCATACAACTAGTGGCAGACTGGAACAATAATTCAGGCTGGGAATTTGGCTTCCTCCCAGACCATCCTGTTCACGCAAACCACCAGACCGCTAATTTTGTAGGCTAACCCTATTTACCGGTGTATATTCTACAATATTTGACATGTAAAATACGTTTGCTATATACTAATATTGTGCAACATGCTTTCTTAAAATTGCAATCATTCATTTTTTATTTCACTTTACCTGGATCCCCATTAGCTCCCACAAATGGTTGCTAGTCTTCCTGGGGTCCATAAAAACAACAACAATAAAAGACCATTTAAAACACATTTTTTTAAATATATATTTTTTTGAATCATTTAAATCAAGGGTTTTCAACCGGGGGTCCGTGGCCCCCTGGTGGTCCGCAACGGCATTGCAGGGGGTCCGCGACATGAGCCTATGTTGATCAGTTCACCATTACATTTTTAAATTTTTATAAATTTGCTTTGATATTTCAACACATTTCCAGATTACTCTTGAATATCGTGAAAAATATCGAAGAAATTACACTGACAAGTGCTACAGGCGGACGGCGGTTAGCGATCTACCTTGATAACTGCACATATTTAAGTGTTATAGGCAGAATATCTGTGCAGGGGGAGGGGCCGTGGTGGTGGCTAGCGATGTACCCTGATAATTTCACATATTTAAGTGTTATAGACAGAATATCTGTGCAGGGGGAGGGGGCGTGGCGGCGGCGGTTACAAAAACGCACGTGCGTGCAGGCAAATCAGTGGGCCGCAAAATACTTTCTAGTCAGAATGGTGGTCCCTGGGACAAAACCAGTTGAAAACCCCTGATTTAAATCATTTAAATCACACAGTATCAATAAGACAGAAAATAGGTGAAATGACTCTACTATCACTCACTATCATTAGAGTATCAGTAGGCTACATTATTGGGTTATTATTAACGTATTAATGTTACAGTGATCTTTGTCATTGCCTGTGTCACACAGGCTACTGTGTTATGTTCATGGATGTATTCGCTGTTTCGCTGTAGGCCTATAGTGTGTACACTTCCCCTAGCTTATGTGGCATGACCGAGTGCTGGCAAATCCATAGTCTGGGTTTACTATTCTTCACTTGTTGAAACACATTGCCCTCAATGTAAGACGTGCAAACTGTTTAGCCTTTGGGCAGTTGGGTCACACACTAGCTACTTAGCCAACCATGCTGGCTGGCCTAGTTGTGTCTGTGGCAAGGGCCTTTCTCCTTATTCTCTTCTTGTCTTTCACAAGCATTAATCCATCATTAGCTCTAACCAGACCACTAATAACCCACTACAGTCATTAGAACACAGGATATAACACATCAGAAACAACAAAGAAACCACTAATATTATCATCACACTGCAACAGAAAGATTGAGAGACTAAAAAACAGAGAAACAAAACAAATGATTATCCGAAAGAAGTTTCACAACAAAACAGATGTCACATCCACCAGCACTCACAACCAGACAACATAATTTATTGACAATTTATTGTCACATTAGCGAAGACAAACCCCTCTGGCTGGCAGTGTCAGTGCCATCATGGTATTCTTCCTGTTGTGGCAGCTCACACTGGAGCTGAAACTCACATAACCAGACCCTGGCCAAGCACCAGGGGCAATGAACACTGAATTTAACATGAGCCAGGAACAGGTTTCTGATTGTGCAAACACAGCTGAATGTCACCGCATGAGAAGACACGCACTTATGCAAATCTCCTCAGAAAATGGCATGGAATATCAATTAGTGGCTGAATTGTAGGCACATTTATTTTGGCATGTCCCTCCATGTCTCATGAACATTTCATAGACTGTAGCAGGTGAGCACAAAATGGGTCATATTGAAAATGTTCCACAAGACAGTACAGCAGTCCCTTTTCAACTGACGTTATAAAAACTAAATCCCTCACAGTATAACATTTGGATGAAGCACCTGTACCAGAAGAATTCAGATTTGTAAATAAAAAAGGAAAATACAGGACCTCTGAAAGGGCTCCACAATCCAAAGAAGACCATTTATGTCCCTTTAACATACACACAAAAAAGCTGTACAGGGCTTTTCTCAAATGATTTGAGATTATCTGCTGTGATTAGAGATTGATTTGTGTTAATGTGCACACTGTCCTCATTAATCACTTCCTCCGTCTGTCCCCTGCACAAATTGGGTGACAAGCCTGCCGTTTTACAAACATGCACAGTGATGATTGATCAAGCGTGCCCAGGCTTAGTGAGGAGGTGTTTTTCCCACTTTGCGCAAAAGGATTGCTGAAAAGCCAAATCTGTGGGGCATTAGGAAAGCAATTCACAGAACAGATTAAAGCACAACATCCTATGACCTCACAGTTCAGATATGCGCAAATGATCTCCGAACCAAGGTCACTTTTCTCCCTCTACTGATGAATCCAGACAAACAGACCTCCAGTGAGAGCACTGTCCCTGAGGGCCTCGGGCAGAGCACCAGCCCCCCTCCTCACTCCAGACGCCAGATTGAGTATTACATCACCGCTCAGACAGTTAGAGGGAATTACACGAAGACTACATCTGTAGCCTCTATCTAGCCAATCAAGTAGAGGGACACAGAGAGAAAGGAAGAAAGGAAGAATGAAAATAAGAAGGACGCGGTGAGCTTCAGAGAAACTGCTTTTAAGCCTAAACAGGCTGCTTTCCAGCCCACATTTGTATAATCACCCCATGGGCGATGGTGGAGCTTCACTTCAATTACTGCACTCAACAATAACAGGCATTCAGATGAATGGCAGGAAAACACTGCAAAGTGACTTGTCCATGGGTTGAAAGTTCACTATGAAGCACAAATCTACACACATGTTCATCTACACACATCTGACTATCAAGATATGCTGGTTTTTGATCTCAAACAAGAACCGTTTTGACACTTTGACACAAAACAAATCTGTTGCTCTGTTTTGCTGTCCCATCAAAACATGCCTTTGAACACCTTGCAGTTTCACTGTGAGAAAAGCTGACGAGCGGACTGTTTTTTTGCAAACATACACTAACTCTCATATAACAGGCAGACAGGCAAACTGATGCAGGTCACTGAAAAAACATCCTCCCACCGAAAGCACTTGTCTCTAATTGCTTACCCCAGTGTACTCCACTTGCTGTAGATGTGTTTTAACTTGTGTTTCAAGGTATTCTGATATAACATAACATGTGTACTGACCCCTCTCTATATTAATCCAAATGCCTGCAGTTGTCTTGCCCGGTTGTGTTTACTTTACCGTCCTGTATTGCTATGCTCGGCTTACTCCCCAACACCAGAGTAATTTCTAGAGCACTGAGGTCAGCTATTTTACTTCGTCCAGGCCTTGGCCACGGTCACTGGGTCAACTGGTTGACAACAGCGACAATGATGACCACTGCCACCCACTGACCACTGTTAAAACCAGGGGCTGTACCATGAGAGACATCAGGTGTCTGGGCCGGGGGGAGGGCTGTACCATGAGAGACATCAGGTGTCTGGGCTGGGGGGAGGGCTGTACCATGAGAGACATCAGTGCACTGCTAAAATGTCACACAGGCGCTATCAAACGTGGCAGACAGCTCGCATGCAACTGTGTTCCATGTCACGGAGGCTGCACACATGCAGTCAGACTGCTGGATGTTTCCAGAGGCCGAGAGAGGCCCTGGATGGGGGGGTGGAATCCTGACAGCCTTCTTAATGGCCTCCTTATGAGGGACCATATGCCCCAGAGGCTGCAAACAGCTCAGCCCGGGGTCATTTTAGCAGCCTCTGACACACACACACACACACACACACACACACACACACACACACACACACACACACACACACACACACACACACACACACACACACACACACACACACACAGACACACACACACACACACACACACATATGCGATGACCTCATGTTGCACATGATGACCTCACCTCACACATATTTAGATCCAGACACATGAATAAATTCCTCTCACACAAACCCACGCTCACACAAAACACACACTGCAAGAATTGCACTGACACCAAGGGGGAGGATCAGAGGCCAGGGTTTTTATGAGACACTGGGACACCTGGGGCACTTGAACTGGAATGTAATTGTCACACTATGAAACATATCAGGTTACATGAGATCTACAGCTTAAAGAATATATCTTATGCTCATTTACAATGATCATTGTAACACACTAAAGGAAAGGGTAAAAATTGAAAAAGCATAATAGGTGCTTTAATGTTGACCAGATCCCATACAGCACTGCCTACATTTGCTAGCATTTCCAAGCTACCGTTGCACAAACCAAAGGGAATCTGACTGAGGTCCTTCAGAAGTGAAGGAATAATTGTGTGTCACCAGTCCATGTAGGTGCAGGCAGGGAGGATGTGATTGCTGTGCACTTCCCCCCTCACAAACAGCAGGAGCTATCACTCCATCAGCACCATTACAGAGGTCCCCATCAGCTCCAATGGACAACATAACAGACACCTGGTCTAGAGTTTGCACTGAGAAGACAAACATGAACTAATTCACTTAAAGGGGGACACACAAATACAGTGCAAAGTACATACGTTTTTTAGAGGCAGATATTTAGTTCCTCTACATATCACCATAAATCATTTTCACCCTATAAACACATGGGCATGGGAAATACTGATACAATGGTGGTTGAATGACTCTACTGTTAGATACAAACCCTTACATTTAGACTAGAAATAAATACAGGTATAAGGTTAAATCCAACCAAAGAGGATAGTGTAGAGTTGGGCATGGTGGTAAACCTGCCTGCATAAATCACTTTCATATCCAGGAAATGTCAGGATACCATTAAAGCCAATTTATGTAGCATTAGAAGCAGACCCAGTCATCCAAGCATAGGCCTATTACATGTCCATCAAATTAGCCAAGCCAGTGATTTTTATGTCTGTCTGCAGGTTGGTGGGGGTGGCTGCTGTTCAAGCAGAAATGTCTCCAACTGAGCAAGTATGCCACCATAATATTCACCATCTCCAGGTCGTCACATGAATGGAGGTACACACAATATCAGTAAGTAAAAATTAAATACTCCCTCAGTTAACAGACTAATGTATCTGTACGTTTTCCACTTGGATATGTTAGTAAACCTTTAATTAACACTCACAAACACACACACATACACACACACCTCATCAGCATGGATCTATATTTCCAGTGATTGAGGACTCCAGCGGCAGACTGCCCTGTGGTACCCCTCCCCCAAGCCCCTAACCTCCAGAACATGTGTGGTTCCACAATCTTGTACAAAGGCCTTCCAGAGGATATAATGACCTAAGACATCACATTACCAGCATACACTGTATAAATGAGATGCATTTATTCCCTTATAGAATCACATATAATATAGTACAAACTGTGAGCTAAAGATTTGATAACTACAGAAAGTTAATTACAGAAGACTGCAGAGCAAAGACCCAAGTCAGGCCACCACTAACAAATGTAGTCATCATCAAGCCATTGTTGCACATGGACAGATGAACCATTCAGATGAATGGAGAGTGTAGGAACACAAAGATGGTGGCGATGGTATCGACTGCTCTGGTGACCTCATCTTAAGAAACTGTGTTCATTTTCTCCCAGCTGTCCGGCTACTGTTGCTGGGGCCTATTATGTCAAATACTGACCAACAGAGATGGCATTTGCAAAATCTTCATTCAAAACATCTTGCCTGTGCCAACACAGGGGGGCTTCAGTGGCTTTACTTAGCTGCTAGTTATATTTTTGTGGTCTTTGAAATTAAATTGTTGCAATATAATGTCTTCAATAAAAACACTACACAGCCGTTTAGATGTGTATTACATTCTTCATGCAGCAACTAAAACAATTCCTGAGAGTCTGTTTATGGTGGAAGCCAGTTTATCCAATTATGTAATGTGATAATGCTAATGGATAAATTATGTCTATTTAACTACTCTACTTCTAAACCACAACCAAAGAATATACCCTGACATTAGGCTTGTTAACACAGAACATGTGGCATTTTTACAGTTGTGGTAATGTGCTGTGAACACTAGAAAACCTTTGTACTGTTAAGTGTACAAAGCAGTTTTGCATTACATTTGTCCTGCAACCGTGCTATGGAGATTGATACGCTTCTTTTCATTCTTTTAAGTTTAATTCGTTAAGGGTCTCTTCTGTTCTTGCATCAATTGACACTGAGCCCTGTCTCTCTCACCCCCTGGAGACCACAGAGGCCTCTCAAGTGAAGAGGCCTCGACATGAGGACGGAGCCCAAGCTCATTTGGTGGGTGCTAAAAATACTGCATGCCAATGAAAAACGAGGACAGTCTCATCTTTTTTCCTCTGAAGTGATGATGGAATGTTGAGAGATGAGTGAGCTGTTGCTCCACACTGTCCAGAGTATAATTTCAACGTAGTCCACAGATATCTTCTGTATACATGAGAGAATTTTGAGATTAAAGGTGATGTAAAACTATACTGGTAGAGACATGCTAATAAATGTTACATAAAGAGGCACAGATACAGTGTAAATGCTGTGAGGACTAATTGCAGATGCTTGGCATGATGTTTACACCATGTGTAAAAGGCTTGACAAGGATATCTTGAAATGCTTGTGTGATTCAAGACACAGTACAGGGCTCCCCTAAGATATCGCATGCATCTGCAATCAATAAAAGCACACACACACACACACGCACAGACACACACACAAACTCTGCCTCTCGGTCACACATAGCATCTCTCTCTCTCTCCCCCTCCCTCTTTCTCACACACTCCCACACACACACACAGTCTGCTCTCTCCATATCTTAGGGGACTGTCTCCCTGTGTGGACGTCAGTTGTAGTCTGTCCACAAAGATAATCTCATATTAGGCTACACCACAGAGTTGGAGTACAATATTCAAGTCTGAACACACAATGTATTCACCTAAATTCGGTAACAGTGGAATTATTCCACTTAGGCTATAGCAAACTAGTCAAATGTATGCCATTCTGTTTTGTACTGAATCATGTATCGAATATAAGTTTAGATGACTGCATTTCGGTGAGTTAGTTAGAGTTTGTGCCTTTAAGAAGCAAGGCAAACAGGTGGCATGTCGGCTAGGTAGGCCTAATGATAAACATTAAATGATGGCGGTGTAATCACTAATTCACTAATGAACAGCTAATTCATGCACAGCGTGTATTTTAAAGCGTTGAGCGTGTATTTTAAATAGGCCTACATCTGTCACAAAAACACATTAGCCTACACAACGAGGTATCCAAGCTTCTTTGCTACAAACATTTCAAATTACTGAAAAAAACATTAAAGTATCTTTTATCAGTATGATTAATTACGGAATATAAACTAGTCAGCAAAATAACACTCCAAAATGGTAGCCTGCATGTAGCCTACCCTTCATGTTGAAATGGGCAACTCAACAGTTGTGATATTCATTTAACTGAACCCACTCTAAAGAATCCAGTTTTGCATGCTACATCCTTATACGTAAACGGTTGGCATGGTTATTAACCATTCCTTTGGGATCGGCTGTTATTGTTTTTTCATCTGAGGAACTGTTATGTTGTAAGCACCGAAACCTTGTTGCATGTCTGGGAAAAGACTGACGCATTTTTGTAAAGGGTGCTGTAGAACTTCAGCTAAACTGTTGTGATTTCCTGTTGATTCGGGAGCTTCGTTACAAGTTCACACACTATACACGACACATGATGATCGCTGAAGCATTAACATTACTTCGCTGGAGGACATCCTCTTGACAGTTAAGAGTGTAGTCTAGGCTGCAAGCCATCATTCATCCATCTATCTATCAGCTGTGGAAAAAAACCCGCCAGAGATGCTCCCTCTTCCCATCCCAACGAAAAAAGTAAAAACACTTACGTGAACTCCATGGCTGCACTTTCTAGCTTTCCGGGTTGCGTGTGGTGGGTAGGACCGTCAGGACAAGCTGTTAAAATCAATCGTTTCCATTCTAGACAATGTGCGTAGTAGCAAACACAAACGTCGGATTGCTCGAGCTGTCAGTAGTCTACTCGAACACAAGGGGGAGGGTCGTCCTGTCATTATAGTACGGCGACCAATCAGTAAAATCCATACAGCTTGTAGGCGGGGATTTACTGTGGCTTTTAACCCTAAAGCAGGGCAAGAGGTCAGAAGCGATGGATTTGCTGCGTTTAAGTCTCTAGTGAAATGAAATCTATCTGATGGCTTAGTCTCAAATCATATAATTATTACAATAACATAAATACTAATAACTTCCACATTTATCTGATTCCCTTTGTTCCATTCACATCCTGTCTATTCACTCAAGTCATAGCCTACATTGACACACTACCACATTAAAAACATGTTTATAAATGTATCTCTCTATTGCTCACAAATATTTGAGCACTACAGCAGAAATGTTCTTTAAAATCATCCCAAAACCTTAACTCCATGTACACTGGCACTATTGTGATGCCATGCTAATCATTTCATGACAGCAAGAACCGAAGAAGTTCACCTCAGTGCTGATCTGGCCAGAGAAATAAAGTATCCTAGTCCTACAGAACAATAGGACTGTGTACATCACCTCCAAATGATTAATTCCCTGTCCTTCAGAAAAGCAGGAAAAACAATGAGACAGTTTCTAATGCCAGGAAGTAGGCCTATTACACAGAGAAAAGCTTGACATAAAATGTGCCATAGTTTATTTTGTTAACTTAACTGGTAGTCAACATGCCTAAGGCCTAACGGAGTGTGATTTTATTTGGGCTTCTTTGCAGAGACAAGTCATGCAAGTCATGTCCTGTTCATTGGTCCAGTGCTCTGGCCTCTGGGCCTGTCACACATGGACCAGCTGATTGTCCCAGCAGCCACTGGGAATCGCTGAGTCACACTGAGCTGACTGTGTGAGGAGCTACTATCACCCAGGATGCAGCCTGTTGAGGCTTAGACCTCTCATCTCTCCAATTCTGACAAAAAGGCAGAACGACAGGCATACATGTCAGGAAAAAGGACAGTTTCTAGTAAAATATGAACAGTTCACCTTGCCCAAAGCCATTTCTGGACGTAAAAAAAGAGCAAGAAACAACTATGAGGCAATCTGACCATCCAACCTGAAAGAAACTGGCATATACTGCCTCCTATCTTACACAAATCAGTGGAATCAATGGTGCTCTTATTGTCTCCGCTTCTATGAAACACAATGTGTATGTGTGGTGGAGGTATAATTGTATGCTCAAAGTGAGGGTCTTCTCTTGACACATGTGAACCAAACAATAAACTCACACACATAAACACACACACACACACAGAGAGAGAGAGAGAGAGAGAGAGAGAGAGAAAGAAAGAGATGGAGAGAGAGAGAGAGAGAGAGAGAGAGAGAGAGAGAGAGAGAGACAGGAAATCTACAAAAATAGCTTTCAGTGCACAGTGGAGCCCTGACAAGGTGATGGATTCTTCTGCTTTCACACTGGGTTGTCAAGGCTGAGGAAGACCGATAAAAGAACGACTTGGCACCTATTGCCATTTTGTACCAAAACAGGATGCCACTGAGGGATGCAGTTACTTCTTGGCTCTGTGGTTCAATCATTCTGGTCTATGAGAGTCCATGAAGCTTCAAACTACAGCACAACGTCAACATGATTTCCATTTTCATTCATAGAACATGAACATGCAGCAAAGAATATAATCTGCCAGACAGCAAGGAAACCATGAAATGACAAAGGTTGAAATAGTATTGCATGTCATGATGACCATGGCCCTTAACATTGCAAGATGTCCAGAGACAACATCTTGAAAACCAATGCCAACAAGGCTATGTTTCTGCTCCTACTGTTCTGTTCCTAATGTTTAGTCTACATGTCACCATGGATATATTGGTATATGTTTGGCTATTCGTGACTGCTGTTGAATTGACTTGGCAGACACAAACTAACAGCCTGACCTGGGTGTAAACAGAAACAATAATACCTCTTGACTTTTAGCTTTCATTTTTGATCATCCTTGTTGACATTGGCTTGTGATCAGAGACATTGTGTATGACAGCAAAGTACATGCATTTCAGAGTAAATATCTGGCTAGTAGTATTTCATATTTAATTTAACTTCAGCACATTGTTATTATCACAAGTGGGAATTTTAACTGTGAAGATATATTAAAAACACAGATAGATATATTAGAATGAATAGTAGCCTACCATCATTACTTTCAAATGCACATAAAGATATGTTTAAAGTTGATGAGAAATCACAACACACGTGAGCAGTCATTTTGATGGAAGTGTTTCTAGTAAGTGTTTTTTACAGTTCGACAACCTCTACTGGTGGGAGCAGGAATAACTAAATTCAGGATTATTTGTGTGAGTGTGTGTTTATGTGTGGGTGTGTGTGTGTGTGAGTGTGTGTCTATGTGTGTGTTTGTGTGTGTTTCTGTGTGAGGGAGTGAGAGAGAGGAAGACTGAAAGAGGGAGAGAGAGAAAATGCATCATTCCCATGTGTGAACAAATGAAGAGGTTGTCAGCTTTACACAGCCTAATACTAAAAGAGTCGGGTCTACATGTTGTTCACAGCTTATTATCACACACGCCAACCCTCAGTGATGCCAGGCCCATGCCTCATGCCCATTGATCCAGGAAAGCATCATCGTGCCCATCGATCCAGGAAAGCATCATAGGTCATGACACTCCAACACTCGACACCCTTAGGGGCAACAGGGTCACGGGAGAGTGTCCGTTGCCAAGCTAGAGCCCCATCAATAATGATACACGATAGCTTACAAACTGCACACAATCTATACAGCATACTGATCTCAACTAATTACAAGGGTGTCTGAATTCTCTCTAGAATTCCACCATAATTAGTAGACGGTTAAGAATCAGCAGACACTTCCAAACAACCCTTTCGTTCTTATACCCTACATTTATTTCCACCTCTATGTAGCCCTCAGTCAGGAGAGTGTTTGGTGCACTGCACTTCTGTGGTACCTGCCAGGCAGATCACAGGGAGGCCCATAAAGAACCTTTGTTGCCGCTCAGCCCTGCATTACATTCCACTAAATCCTTAAAATAATAATTGGTACAGTCTAGGGGGCAACACTGCACTGCAGTAACAATTATCCCACATAACCCAGCACTGCAGAGGAAACAGAGCCTGCGTCCCTGACAGCACTTTAACTTCTGCTTTCATCAGCCTGACGTTACTCAATGAATTAAAATGGGCTCATGTCCAATGGGAGAGTCTTATGCAATAACTCTCTCCTGCTGCACCACATATACACCCCATTTGCACATGAGAATAGGAGCAAAACTTTCTCAAGCTGACATTTAATGCATACACACTAGGGGTGGGGAAAAAAATCGATTCTTCGATTTCTCTCGATTCTCTCTAGAACGATTCTGTCTCGATTCAGAAAAGTTCATAATCGATTTTTTAATAAAAAAAAATAAAAAAATTTAAAAATATTTTTTTTTTTTTTTTTTTTTACACTTTCATTTTGTGTTGAAATGCAAGCTGCATCGATTATTGCATTGTTCATATAAAGTCATAATTGTGACAAGGAAAAACTTTTTCTCTAATAAGAAAATAGAGAAGGTAATTCCTCTGTTGATCTTCTTTAATTATCAAACACAAAGTAGGAAGTGATTTGAGACTCTGAGTAGCAAACTCAAATGTTTTAAAAATCGCGATGCATCGATAATCGTTTTATCGGTTTAGAATTGATAATCGATAATCGGGTTAGAATCGATAATCGGTTTAGAATCGATAATCGGTTTAGAATCGAATCGTTGACCTCTGAATCGGAATCGAATCGAATCGTGAGGTGCCAAGAGATTCCCACCCCTAATACACACACTATTCTGCTACAGCTCTGTCCTGGCACTCTGAAAATCAGAAGATGTGAAAAACTTTTTTTTTTTATTTTTTTTTACAGATTTTAAAAATGTTGTATTTAAACTTTCTACAAGTCTGAATATCTTAATAGCATCACAACACTCTCAATCCATCTGTCAAGTGATGAATCTTTCTATCTCTACCCCGATGCAAAGGCTAAGCATAGGCATATACCAAAAGCAGGATCTACACATAATTCATAATTCTCACCACTTTCAATACAGGCTTACACTTAACACATCACTTTACAAACACACAATTTAACAATATATGAATCTAAAAACGACTAGCCTAGTGATGGGCTTAATGATGCATCAAAACTATGTCTTGGGACATGAGAAGCCATTTCAGGCCTCAGGTTCAAGGTGACAGAACAAGAGAGGAGTTTTTGATACAACTCACATTAGTGCTACAGCAGGCCCACCAACTCTTTCCAGTGGAAGCAATTACTAAATTTCCTACAGAGGACGAGTTGGAGGATTGGACATAGACAGTGCTTTTGTCTCCTCATCCTACACTATTCCTAAAAAGTTTCTCTTTGGTGACTGCCTAGCATACATTCTCTTGTTCACTAGGGCATTATCTAAAAATTAGTATATACAACAATGTAAAGTCTAAATTACAAGTCTAAAATACATTTACACAGTTTAGAGGTTTAGATGCATCACAACGTTGTCCAGCATAGATGAAGCATTCATGGCAACAGAAGCAACATTCATAGACTAGCTGCCTGAACTGGCCTACCGTGTGTCTCTGATGTGTCAGTCATTACTAAACTACGATGAATTTATAGAGATATCTGGTCTAAGACAGGATGAACCTTCTAGTATAGTTTAGGTCACTGCTGCGTACTGATTTGTCTATGATCTTCAACACTGGCATGTATGTTCACAACAAGGATGCCGAAAAAAAAGATCCGTGCCTGCGTGCACTCACCAACGCCTTTTATCATCTTTGATTTCCACTTTAACATCTTTTTAGAGACGTCTCGTAACACGTGATGTTACATGACAGCATTACCTCTTCATTAATCTAAGCATGTGCGACAAAATCCACAGCGGGACGTCATCAAAAGAGTCAGTTTAGATTGTAATTTAACACACAAACAAATGACCAGTTACTCAAATCGTGCAATAGATAGGTCTACTCAGTTCAGTCATACCCTTAATTCACAAATGTTTTCAAACTCCCAGACGAGTCTTAGGGAAGGCAACAGAATGAACTACCGGTACTTACTCACACTAGTGTCCTTTCTGTGTTTACGTATGGCAGCAGATGTCCTAATTAATTTCGCTGTATTCGCAGTGCGTTCTCGTCGAGATGTGCAGCCAAGAAACCCGTGCCGGGGACTAGGTGGGGCAGCTGTTTCTTTCATCCGTGCAACGAGCATACTAGCATACTTTCCCCTTCACCACGGTTTTACCGCAGTCACACGAAGCATTTACACAACGAGGGTCCCCCAGCGGGATAGACATGCATTAGTGCAATCCTCTTTCAAAACATTATCAATTATTTAGGTTTTTGTGATCTCAGCAAAAAGTATCCATAAGTAACTCAGTTGTGTAGTTCACATTGTTTGACGGCAAAGTTCACTTCACTTTTTGTGGCAAATTGTTTTGCACGTGTATGACTAAAATAGAATGTCTTGTTTTGCCTTATGCATTATAAAGCAACTACTATTTATGGAATTATTCTCATGTAAAATGTAGACCCTGACCCCAATTCAAACTCTCTCAAACGAAAGGTGAACCTGTGACCAGATTGATAAAATATAGAATACATACTGTGTTATTGTACAGGCCCTATTCATGTTTTTGCTGATAAGCCATTATTTCAGCTTTTATAGGTGAAAGATTTCGAATAACATCAGTACATAGGAGTGCTTTTCAGACACCTCTGTAGTACTTGGATGAGATACAAATATTTGAAATCAAATCTCACTGACCAACGTACACCCTCATTTCCATTCCACCCGCCTCTCTTGGGCATCAGACGCTTTGCATGGCCCACGTTACCAAGGGAACCCTCCCTCATCCCTCCCTTTCCTTGGGGAGGCTGTTCCCAAAGCAACTATACATTATGCATCAGCCCATGAAAGGCTTTTCAGAAATAATAAAAAAAAACGAAAGGAAAAAGGGGGTGGGTGTGTACCCCTCTGATTCAGCTCACTAGAGTGAACATCATTCCAGCCCTCAGATAGGCTACATTGAAGTCTTTGAGAAAGGAATCTGAAAGCAAACTTTTGATTGGGCCTCTCCCTTTTGTTGCGCTCTCAATCTCTCCGTCAACAGAAATCCATGTACACAATACTAATACTAGACATTTTGAAGAGCTGAAAATACTTTCTGTTGACCAGATAACCGGCATCACTTTTTACAACGTGACATCACCTTTTAGTTATGTTTGTAGATGCCATACCCAAGAGGCACCGTGGGCCCGCAAAGTCCACCTGCCATCTTTACTCTTGGCATACATCCCCACACAACACTACACCGTGCGTTCAACTTAGATTGGTCCTCTCCTCTCTTTCTTCCTTGCTCCATGATAACTGTATTGCGAGAAGTCTCGCTTTGAGTTTTGTAAGAAAAAACGATTTGGTTGACTGTATTATGAGTGTCACTTATGAGTACAGTTTTCCCTTTCAACTCCAGACTCCTCAGTGCTTCTCAGCTGAGAGAGAAATCCCTCTTTAAAGTAACTCTTTATACAAATAGCGGCTTTGATCAGTGCTATTAGAACTTGCTTAAAGTGTCGCCGAAAGCTTGAAATGTGGACTATGGGACAAAAGTATTGATGTTAAATGTTGGCATTTAATGATTCGTTTCATTAGGATTATTCAGTGGTACAGAAGACAAACAGGCTGTGAGGATATAAATAAATAATGATTTGTTATTGATGCTTGACACATGCCTTACACAATCATCATCAGTGTTAAATGCGGTTGATGAAAAAAAATACTTTTCCTTACCCCATGATTAATCCTTATTTTGTCTTCCAAATGTGAATTAAGGAATCTGTCTCAGGGAAGTCAGTGTTGATCTGTAATTCAAGACAAAAGCAGGATAAAGCACACAGGAAATAAATAAGATACATGGGGCTTTTGCTGGACCCCACACCTGACTCAAATAACTGTTTACATCTGTGACCTCATGTGGTCCATTGACGTTGATCATGTACAGTAATGATATTTGTAGTATTTTGTATCCTTGTACTATATATGTATAAATTAATACCACTGATCAACTTCAACAGTTAATCCACTTATCGTGTAGAACCAGGATACAAAAACACTCTTGTAAAAAAGCACACACACACTCCCACTTTGGGGATCCTAAAGCACACACACACTCACCCTTTGGGGATCCTAAAGCACACCCACACCCACACCCACACCCACACCCACACACACACTATGGGGATCCTAAAGCACACACACACTCACCCTTTGGGGATCCTAAAGCACACACACACCCACACACCCACTTTGGGGATCCTAAAGCACACACACACACACACACTCATCCTTTGGGGATCATAAAGCACACACACACACACACTCATCCTTTGGGGATCATAAAGCACACACACACGCACACTTTGGGGTTCATAAAGCACACACACACTCACCCTTTGGGGATCATAAAGCACACACACACGCACACTTTGGGGATCATAAAGCACACACACACGCACACTTTGGGGATCATGAAGCACACACACACACACACACCCACACTCACACTTTGGGGATCCTAAAGCACACACACACACCCTTTGGGGATCCTAAAGCACAATTCCTCAGAGATTTTTCAAGGGAAAACGTTCAGCAGCCCCCTGGACTGAGCCTCTTAAATCTAATCATTGCGGCCACTTCTGACCTCCACTCGTTAATCCACTGGCCAGGTGGAGTAAAACCCACCGCTAACTCGTCCTTAAATGAACACCACTTAGCATTGCTGCTAACCAATATATGGATAATGGGTTGTACTCTATGTATGTATGGACTAAAGTGCTTAACCAGACTCCGAACTTCAAACAGCCTAAACCCCTTATTCAGGGTAGTATGAGAGCGTTCTGTTCCTGTCACCTTTAATGACAGTGGTTTCACTCTTCTCATATAAAAGGGAAAGCCTCGACTCAATCTCTCTATAATGATGAGTAAGAAGGCACTCTCTAACTCTCTCAAACCTCCTCTGCCATCTTTGTCTAAGTTGTGCTAACATTCATCACATTCATTCATTCATTCATTCATTCATTCATTCATTCATCACCTCTGTGGCTCAATTTAGTTATAATCAAGTGAAGCTACAATGACAGCACACTCTGCATGTACTGCTGATTTATGAATTGATGAAGTTAATATAAATATTATATATACGTCAGATGAATGCAATATACAGTATTACATAATGAGTGGATCAGTGTCGCTCGCCTATGGTTAACAGCATTCTTTTAGTCGGATAAAACATCACAACAATTGTCTATAATAGGATATACACTACAGAAAATATAATACATTGATTTTACATCTGTAAGCTTCACATCTTTGTATCTCAGTAAAAGGAACTTGATAAATAACGGTTCAGAAAACATGTCCAAAAATGAAATTACATAATTGCCTTCTGAGGTGTACAATTTCTTAAATAAATGAGGATGGAAGCACTTTATAAATGCATGACAGAGTCTGACTCAGTAATCTGATATGACAGGCCACTACAGGGTGCCTGACAGTCCAACCATGGAAGACAAGCGTAGCAATGAAAGACTCAAGACTTGACTCAACAGTTTTAAAAGAGGTAAAAAACAGAGCGGAGGAGACACTGACACTTGTGTATGTGTGAGTTTTCATGTAGAAGAGAGAGGAAGTAAATCATTTGCCACAGGTGTCATTACACTTAAATTATGTCAGACTCACCTGTCGTGTAAAGTGTGTCTCTTATTTTCATTCAGACTGTTGCTGCTCCCTGCTTGCCCTGGTTGTGCTGCGACATGTCCTGTACATCTCACAGCCTCAACAACAAAGGAACCTGCTCGTGATCAATGACTGGCTGTTGAAAACAGATGGATCAATCCGTCTATAATTGCTACAAGTTGTATACAGCGCGCAATGCATTGAAAAAAGTAGCCATAGTTTCCAAACTTCCTCTGTCTTCCCAGCGTCGGCTGCTGGTTCCTCACCTTGGTCGGCTGACCTGGCTGAGACATCTACTATCTCCGCGCTCCGAGCACACTCCTCTGCTGAGAGATTAAGAGGGATTAGGAGCTAATCCTACAGCCACGAGCAGAGAAAGTTTATCCACAGATCAGTGAGACTGAGCAAATGTAAAACTCTTTACGGCCTCAGACGGAAACAGGTCCCACAATTGCTCCAAATATCTGCACAACCCTAAACACAGGGATGTTTACTTGTCCTCATTTTCAAGTATTTGAGTGTATTTCAGTCTGCACTATCAAACCAGGTTATCCTATGGCATGTAGTCATTAGAGCAATGAAGATTTTCTTTCATGAAACCTCCACTTACCATCTTGGTATAGTGACAATAATGAGGTCTAATGAGGTAAGAAGGAACTATCATTACTGACAGCAATGAACTCATGTAGTGTGTGGCCAGCAGAGATTAGTCTTCAATCCTGCTCCTTTTAAAAGGGCTGAGATAGAGGTTCAAGATGCAGCACCAAGATAACACTGAACCATGTAGAACTATTTATGTCATGGTGCACCTTAATCAGTATATGAAACTATTTAGGAACTATAGAGAGTGTACAACATATAATGCAGATTGCATTAATGCTGTGTAAATAATGTGATTATATTTGATCATATAATGTACAAATTAGTCATTTCATATAAGAATGTTTCACACATGCAATTTGTCCCTGAAAAGTTCCTGAACATTGCCTTCATGAGGTCATGTACTGTATGAATGGGAACAGGGCTCAATATTCAGGGAAATCTGCCTGTATGGCTGTGTTGTGAATGACAGCAGTAACATTGCAGGGACAAGCACGTGAATCCATCTGCCGCCATCTGCTGGACTGTCCCTTGCCCCATCTTTTCCGGCAATGCCAAGTGTGAAAAGGCGCCAGAGCGAAATGTCCCTGAATGTAGCTGCACTGCATGTATGAATATTGAAACATCACTAGCGGTGCCTGAAAGGTTATTCCAGTAATTTACCAAGAACAATGTGTGAAACAGGCCTACTAGTGATTGCCGGTGTGTTGCTGCCCCTATGTGGTGAGAAACATGTATAACATGAAGTTAAAGGGACTGCACCGCAGTATCATATCACAGGGTGCCGGTCTCAACTTTCAGCTAAGGCAAACTGAGAGTACACTACTACGCTATTCTTTCTATTCATTATGGAGTGTGACATAAAAATCAGTTATTTTTTACTTCATGTACAGACAAAAAGATTCTGAATACATGGACCATAACTGTATTATATGTAAGGGATAATATATAGTCCACTGGTCTTTATCGGAAAATAAATCGCGACGGGACGAAGCGAACCTGGAAGCAGAGCGGAACCATATAAAACAACGGAATGGTGCACAGCACAGGTGATGAATCAAGTGACAGTCCACCATACTGTATACAGTACTTATTTGTTTGGTGTTATGGCATTTTCATGACAGTTTTAGCTAATGTAAGCCACTGTATGGTGTATAGTTCGAGGTCGATGTCCCCATTATGTCCTTGACATTTCTGCTTCCTGAATGCAGTGTTTCTGTTTCCCATTATGCCCTACTATGAACAAAGGTTTGAAACATTTGCTTATTCTCTTTCTTTACATTTGTGGTATGAGTCAGGCATTACTTCATGCATATTGTGTATTAGGTCTACTGTCCATTGTTATAGCCGACAACCTAATAAAACATGTTTCCTTGTAGTGTTTCCTTAGTTCCTTACTTCATGCTACAGTAACATTGCTGTACTCATAGAGATAATTGATGTAGACATGGTGCTGTTTTACTTTGGTTACAACCAGAGAGTGGCATCAGTGTCTGAGCCTCAGACAGAAAGAGCTTGTTGTTGTGCAGAGCAGAGCACAGCATCATGAAAACCTATAGGGAGTCCACGATATGTAAACTTAAAAATGATTTGAAATACTCAGTAAATAATGAATTGTTATGACCGTGCCTTATGTACATATACACATGTTACACTGTTTTGTTCATGGTAAGACAGAAAAATGTTTCTCAGGAAAGGTTTATTCATTTTTGAACACAGCACAAATGAGTCTGCAGCGTGCAACTGTGTAGAGATCTGATGTTGATCTGATGAGGTTGCTGTCTAGAAAAAAAATATTTAAGCCAGTTTAAGACACATTCTGATTACTGACCATTACACACAAACCACACAAGACTTAACGTTAGCACTAAACTGCTGTTCCATTGTCAAAGTGCTTGACTGATCTCAAAGACAGTAATGATTGAAATTGGACTTAATAAATCAGAATAATAAAAAATAATACATTCTGAAAATGACGTAGAAGGGGTGGAAACAACACAATCAACAGCGGTTTCAATTGCAATTGAACAAACACATACATTTACATTTTAAGTTCAAACTTAGAGGGTCTCAGAGGGTGTAAGACTATAGTTAACTGATTTATTTTCAGACAGTTTGTTATACGATCATTTTACCCAGCCAAACCACATGATTGTGTCAATCCACTCATGAAACAGAAAAAAGATCAACCAACTTTGTGACAAACGACTAGAAGGCCAGTTGAGTCCTAAGATGTATAGCCAAGTGCTCCCATAGAGGGCCTGATACTACCTGATGCATATCACATTCAAAATATCTTGAAGGATGCTAACCCCAGTTGTCATGGTGTATTCATGGTATGTGTAGTAGAGTTTAAAAGAAGAGACTGAGAGATCCCACTGTTGGACATGGACTCTGACGCAAACCTGGCCATAGTTGGAGACAGTTCCTACCAGAGAGAACAGCAGGTGGCATTGTGTTGTAGTGCTGGTGTTTCTGGGGGGCAAAGCATTTAAAGCAGTACCTTTAAAGCCCTTCCCTTATTCTGTAGGCATTCTGCTCTCATAGGGAAGACTGGTGAATGGGGAAGAGCTTTTCTAGACTGTCTGAGGAGCAGCCTCGACCTGACTGCACTGATACATGGGTTCTCTGTAGACCAGGTCATGTCACACTTGCACTGTGAAGAACGGGGGGAAGAGGGGGGAATCGAAGGACTAGATGGGCAGAAGGAAGGAGGTTACGAAGAGACTTATCAACCTCATTACATGGCTTCACAATCAGCTGACCTGATCGATACATTCTTTTAATGTAAAAACCAAAAAAACTGATGAAAACAGAGATTAATGATCTGGTAGACTAACTTTACAGTTAGCCAGTCATGGACCCATTATAAATGCTTGTGATGTACAAATCTGTGATCACAAATAATAATTTTGCAGTATTTACAGTTCAGAGCGCTTCTGATGTATGGTTCATTTTTCAATGTATGGTATGAAAGATGTGTTCTTATTTACATCAGTGGTTCTGACATGAACAACTGGCCACAAATGCAACCAGACCTGTTAGCCACTGGGCAGGGTGAATGATAAAGCACTATGTGTGTTTCAAATCCATATGGCACAACGCTTTCATATAGGCAGGGGAGGTGTAGCAAGCATTTCCCAGGCCTGAGAAATCTACAGTATTTTGTCAGCATTGATGATTATCAATTTGAACAGCATGTCTGATGAGACTACAATATCCTCTAACTACAATCACAATGGTCAAGCTGTTAAACACACACTGACGTGGACTTTCATGCCAAGGTGCTTACTTAGGAACAAATAAGTCATTTTGTGTGTTGCGCCAGTCCAAAAGTAGGCTACATTTCCTTGTCTTTTCCAAAACACAAGTGCTAATATATAGCTGAAAAAGACTTTGTGCATCAGTCTTCTCCATTGAAACAATGGATGCAATCTAAAGCTAATTTATACATATAGTACAATCCATACATAAATACAAGACAACACAGAAAAAATATGCTGAAGAGGTACTGCTACAGAGCTCCAGAGATATCCAGTCATTTTAAAGGTGTAATGTGCAGATTTTGTGATGACTATTGACTGATTGACTATTACAATGCAACTCTGCAAGGCCAGGGAATCAACATTATTTCACACGTATCTCTACATTCTATTTATCCTGTTCCTTTGTCCTTTGAAATGTGAACAATGCAGTGAGAAGGCTTGAGACAAAGAAACAGAATGCACAAAAATACTGGACAAACTGCATTTACATCGAGCCTACAGCATTATAGTTGTTTTAAGTCTGGAGGCATATTAGTTTTTCCTTTTACAACAAAAACTACATATTTCACCTTTAACTGATTCCATACACCAGTCAATATGCTTATATAATATTTATATGATAAAATAATTTGGGGGGATTTCACTACAGACATGGTGGACCATGGTGGAATCTTCAGAAGTAGTTCCCCCAAAGGAACATAAAAGACAGATTCAGACAGGTAGACCAAAAATATCTTTGCAAAACATAGATTAGCAAGGCATCTCTTGAAAAGCTCGAACCCTGAAAAGTACAGTGCCAACTCAATGTCAAGTGAAAGAGCAAATTAGCAGCAGTAAGACATGAAAGTACTATCAGTAACACAGTCTTTTACAGTACCTGTATTAGCAAAGTCTGACAGACACAATTAAAAGCTTCTTTTTCTTGCTACTTTATATGCCATGCAAAAGTCAACAAGACACTGATGACAGATATTTTACAGTGTTCACGTACGTGTTTTGAAGACCTCTGTTGGTGCCTACGGGAAAACTAAGTGGTTCTCTGAAAACATAGCCTTGTCTTGCCAAAATAAGTAACAGACAATTGATCTTCAACTACAGAAAATTACCTCTCTAAGGTACGACTAAAGATGATATGAACCCCTTGAAACCAAACTAATCAAGGCAGTAGGTAAAGGCCTTCCGAGATGTGATGATATGTCATAAGGTTGCACCCCTAATGGACCTGCAGATACTACAGCACCACACAGGGATTCCAAGAAATATTCAGTGGTAAGACTTAAGACATACAGTAGTCAGATGAAACCAACAGTAAACTTTGAAGAAACTTTGATATGATTTTCCAGGTGCCTAACCATTTCACTTCCATGAGGGCTTAAAAGTCTTGCTGGAGATGGAAGACTGGATGGATTTCTCAGAGAAGCTGCTGCTCTTGCGTGAGTGTTCACGGATGGTCGGTGGCGGGGTGTCGCTGCGCTTGGTACTCCGACTCGAGGCCCTCACACTCTGCACCCGTCTCAGGGAGCCCTCAGACTTTTCCTCCACCTGTGAAGGATGCCCCCCTCCCAACACCTCACCCTTGGCACTACCCACCGCCTTCTGAGAGCCAGTCCGGCCTAGAGTAGCACTCTTAACTGGGGTTGCTGGGCTGGACGGTGTGGGCACCTCTTTCTTTGTCCTGGAGGAGAACGATATAGTGTTGCGGGCGAAGCTGGGTAAGGGTAAAGTGGCTTTGGAGCCGCTGGTGAGTGTCTGGGTGGCGCCACCCTCGGAGGCTGCCTGGGCCTGTGCCAGCGCCCTCAGCGCCGAGCGGCACATCTTCTCCTCCGGTGCCGCCTTGGGGACGTTCCTCAAGGGCTTGGCGGTGGGTTTGTGGGAGGCAGACCTGCGTGGGGTTGGCTCCCTGGCCCACCTAGTGAGGCTGCCACTGGGCGTACTTCTCCGCCCTCCACCGGAGTCCTCTGGCGGGAGGCTTGAATGGCGTGTTGGTCGAGAGTTCCTCTCAACGGCCCGTCTGACTGGGGTGCTCTGGTCACGGAGCGGGCGTCTGAGTTCGCAGATCTCATGTCCTGATTGTTTCTCGACCTTCTTCATGGTAGTTAATGAGCGGCTCACCTTATTGATAGGTACCACCTTACGCATGGTTTGGTTCTCGGAGGAAGTCAGGGTCCTGGGAGAGCGACCCAGGCTAAGGGTCTGGGGTGTAGAGACTTTGGATGAAGCTTTGGTTTTGTGGGAGGGTTTGGGGCTGCACGTCTGCACAGCTTTCTCACCCACCTTTCTGCCTTCGGCTGGGTCCACACTGTCAGGGTCAAGCTCGTCAGTAGTGCCAGACTGGGTCCAAGAGGCTGCGCTACATAATCTGGGCGCAGGTGGGTCCTCAGTGGACATGGACTGATCGTTAGAGGACAGCGAGCTAGGATCTCTGGGAAACCGGAAGTTTCCGGGCGTTCTGGGGTCGAATCCCAGCCCCTCGCGTATGATTGAGGAGCTTTCCAACTCTGAGAAGTCCAGCATCACTGAGCAGTCGGCCTCAGTGCAGTCCAACACATGAACCGCTGGTTTATTAGCAGACATGGAGGGGTCCAGAGGGAGGGGTGTGTCACACGTTGTGGAGGAGACAGTGCTGTCATCTTCTTCCTCCTGCTGTAGAAAGGTTGTTTTGCTCTCCCACGCTGCTTCAGGCTTTGGCACATCCTCCGAGCTTTTGCTGGATGGTGGGGTGTCCAGGACAAGGCTCTGGGGTGTGATCCTTACCTCCTCCGCCAGATCAGTGACTAGTATGTCTCTGTAACTGTTCAGCTGCTTGTTATTGTTGTTGTTTGGGCAAGTCATGTCGAATGGCTGGAGACCAGCCACCAGGGTGCGCCTCTCCACACTGACATGCATGTGCCCCCTATTCTGTCCAGGCGTCTTCTGATAAATATTCATGTTATGAGGGGAGACCCCGCCTTCAGAGAGGCTTGTGTACTGGTTGCGATTGTTGTCACAGGGATCTTCCTTTGCACTGTAGTCCGTTGAGTACCTGGCCAGAGGGCTAATGGGCTCTGTCTCAGGGGAGGTAACCTGCCTCTCTTGGAGCAGATGGTTGTGGGACTCAAGCTCACGGTTGTCATCCTGATTTGATAGCCAGGCCATTGTCCTGCGCTGATGAGCACGGCTAGAGCGCGGCAGACTGTTGAACTTGGTGTAGTCAGTAACGTTGGGACTCACGCCAGAAAACAGCTCCAGGTAACCTCGGAGGTTATTGTCGGTTGCATTATGTTGGCGGTGGCGACGAGCACTCGCTGAGCGCCCCACGGGGCTGTGGGGCCTGGAATGGAGCAGAAAGTCCAGGAGGCCCTCCTTGGTGAGGGTGTCCACGTCGGTCTCGCTGCTGCTGCGGCCGAAGCCCCCGGCGCTGGATTGAGCTCCCGCGGCACCACCGGCCGTCCAGGCGAAGCGTCGCTCCTCCAGCTCCCGTAGCCGCCGCTGCCTTGCCAGCTCCTTCAGCTCCCGATCTGAGTTATCCTTAGGAGTACGTGAAATATTATAACTATTAGAAACGTGCCAAATGACATTTAGAATTAAGTGCATTTTAAAATGTAGTGAAAACTAACACTGTATTTAATTAAATAATGTTGGTGCAATAAAGCACATCTGGACTATTTCATTTAATAGGAGGTAAATACCTTCACTGCTTTTTTGAACTTAAGACAGAAATCCTGGAATATCCTGAAACACTCATCAAGTTTAAAGCTGTCTTTGTCTTCACAGAAGAAGTCAATGAGTGTATTGCCCTCTTTGCGTAGGTCCAGTCTGCGTCTTTTGAGGTCCTGCAGTGTCCTGGTTGAGTTCTGATATAGATATGATGTGAAGTTAGGTAGATTCTGTGCTGACTGACAGATTATCTTGATAAACAATGCACAGCACTGTTTTTAAGTACCATGAAATATTTTATGGAGTTCAGTATTTCACAATAGGACTGAATAAACTCCTCAAAAGCCCCTTTCAAAAAACAAACCACTGTAAATAACCTGTAAAAAGGGCTCCAGTTGCTGTAGAAGTTCTGGATCATTCTGAATCTTCTCCTCCAGGGAGCGTGTCTTGACATAGAGTGAAGAGAACTCTGTCTCAATGTTCTCTACAGAGATCCTGTGAAGTCAAAGAAACAGGTACCGTGGAACCGTCAGATTGGAATAGCGGTCACTGAGAAGAAGACAAGGGCGTTGTGACAGGCAGCAGGTCAAGGGACTCACTAAACTGAACTTTGTCATGTTATGTATAGATGAGACTGAGAAAAGCTTGGAGAGACTCAGCACAAATATGCACTTTTGAAATGAAATTTGGTAAAGTGTCAGACATGAAAACCTCCAATCCAGGCTTTACACAAGACAAGAAGGTGCTGCTTTGGTAACAAAGCATTTGCATATGGTACTCAATTAATATACAGTATTCAACTCTCAAATACAATTTGCATATTGTACTCAATTAGTATACAGTATTCAATTCTCAAATTCAATTTGCATATAGTACTCAATTAATATACAGTATTCAATTCTCAAATTCAATTTGCATATGGTACTCAATTAATATGCAGTATTCAATGATCTCAAATACGATGTGTGCTTTATAACAATTACATTTAATTGTGTTATGTCCTGATTATGACCACTAATCTCCTGGGTCTGCACTGATGGAGGGGCAGTAGGGATAGAAACCTGTACCTGACAGCACTCTGGACATGTTGCAGTTTCTCTGGGAACTTCAGCAGACTTTCATCTTTCTTCTGTGCTTCCTGTGTGTTGAAGAGAGAAGGAGAGGAGGATTGAAATGCCTGACAAGTGACACTTTCCTCTACTATCAATTACTTGTTTTCACTTAGTGTTTAACAACTGTGTGTGTGTGTGTGGGTGTGTGTGTTTGTATGTGTGTGTGTGTGTGTGTGTGTGTGTGTGTGTGTGTGTGTTTGTTTGTATGTGTGTGTGTGTGTGTGTGTGTGTGTGTGTGTGTGTTTGTATGTGTTTGTATGTGTGTTTGTGTGGTTGTGTCTGTGTGTGTGCGTGCGTGTGTGTGTGTGTGTGGGTGTGTGGTTGTGTGGTTGTGCCTGTGTGTGCGTGTATGTGTGTGTGTGTGTGTTTGTTTGTATGTGTGTGTTTGTATGTGTGTTTGTGTGGTTGTGTCTGTGTGTGTGTGGTGTGTGTGTGTGTGGTGTGTGTGTGTGTGTTTGTGTGGTTGTGCCTGTGTGTGTGATGTGTGTGTGTGTGTGTGTGTGTGTGTGTGTGTGTGTGTGTGTGTGCGTGTGTGTGTGTGTGTGTGTTTGTGTGGTTGTGCCTGTGTGTGTGGTGTGTGTGTGTGTGTGTGTGTGTGTGTGTGTGTGTTTGTTTGTATGTGCGTGTTTGTATGTATGTGTATGTGTGTTTGTGTGGTTGTGTCTGTGTGTGTGTGGTGTGTGTGTGTGTGTTTGTGTGGTTGCGTCTGTGTGTGTGTGTGTGTGTGTGTCTGTGTGTGCGTGTGTGTGTGTGTGTGTGTGTGCGTGTGTGCATGTGTGTGTGTGTGTGTTTTTCTCATCTTCTGTCCTCCCCACCATCTCACTCACCAGAGCAACGAAGTGCAGCAGGTTCATGCCTGGTTTGTTGGCCTTTGTGTCAGCCAGAGACAACAGAGAGGAGAGCTTGAACCCGACCGCATTGCCTGCATATCCCCCCTGCAGTGAACAACAGCACATGGGTAGATGGAGCACTCAATCATAGAGCGCTCAAAGCACTTTACACGTTAATGCCTCAGACATTCACACACCGGCGCATGCAAGGCGCCAACCCGCACATCGGGAGCGGTCGAGGGTTCAGCGTCGTGCTCAAGGACACTTGTCCAGGAGGAGTCGGGATCGAACTAGATTAACCTCTGATTGCTGAACGACTCCTCTACCTCCTGAACCACTGTCGCCCCCTTTCTTTGTCTTGCCAACACTATAAAACTGTCATAGCACTCTCCAGCTATTGCGTCAGTCAAGAGGACGGAGAGATAAGGGATTAGAAGGCAAGAAGCAAAGATGGAGGGAGGGTAGAGAGGTGGAGACAGAGAGTGAAGTGAAAGACATTGAGGAAATGAAGAAGAGGAGAACAAAGCAAGAGAGAGGGAGAAACAGGGATTACAGTAGCTACTTACAGCATTCATGATATTTCCAGCTTGTAGCACCAAGTGTAGGATCGCATGTAACTCCTCACAGGTCATCAGTTCTGAGATAAGGCCATGAAACAAGCAGCACCAGCATAAATTATTCATGTCGCTCACCCCCATAAGAAATATACTGACATCATAATATAGTCATGTCGCTCACCCCCATAACAAATATACTGACATCATAATATAGTCATGTCGCTCACCCCCATAACAAATATACTGACATCATAATATAGTCATGTCGCTCACCCCCATAACAAATATACTGACATCATAATATAGTCATGTGGCCCACCCCCATAACAAATATACTGACATCAGATTAAGTCATGTCGCTCACCACCATAACAAATATACTGACATCAAATTTGCATTGCATGCAAAGTTAAAATACTACTGCTTCACTGATGTTTTATAACACGGGCCAATCTACAGCAAACGCCAATGGTAGAGGTCTTGATTGGCCAGATTTACTGAAGACTGAACAGCACAATATCTTTTGTTAATGTCCATTAATAAAAGTGATTCGAGGTGTTCATTAAAACTGGATTCATTACTGTGTCTGAACTAAAAAAAAATTGCTTCAAATGACAATGCAGGCAGGAAAGCCATTAAAACGCTAAAGATGGGCTGGGGTGATGAAAGCTATTCTTCTCTTTGCCAAGTACAGTGAGGGACAAATGTTTCAATCATGGGGAAGTGTGAATGGGTCACAGAGTGCTGAGTTCTGAGGCGAAGCTAATTTAGAGGGAGTGAATCAGCAAAACTGGCGCAGTGGCACGTGAGCGAGTGCAGAACTGAGCCCTGAGGACAAGCTCTCTTGAACATCAATTGGTCAGCTTCTTAAACTCAAAATATGCTGACACTGGTAAGCTTATCAGTGAAAGTGTCTGTGTGTGTGAATATGTTAAAGTGCACCAGTAATCATTCTCAGGGGTTCATTCAGCGCCCAGTGGCTAAAGGATGCAGATTTTATGAGAAGGTAAGGAAAATGATCCAAACCCTTATGGTTGGGTAGGCTTACCCTAATTTGTGTTTACACATGCGAGTGAATTCTGTCAGGAGTCAGTCGTTTGTCACCTCTCACTACCGTACTCCAGGGCATTCACAACACACACACACACGCACACGCACACGCACACGCACACGCACACACACACACACAAACACACACACACACACACAGCCATCCAACAATGTTCGCTGCATTGTTTTATTTGTTGCTAAATCATTCAACAGGTAATTCAGATTCCTGTCTGTGTTTATCTAGGGAATATTACATGACGTACGTCACTGAGCCATTAATCTGCCTGCTCATCTGTCTGTTACATTTATGTTCCTGCATAGTGACTGGGTACTCTTTCCTGGTCATGTTATGTGAAGACCTGGGTAGCATGTGTGTGTGTGTGTGTGTGTTTGTGTTAGTAAACATTACCTTCAGTAGCCATACGAACAACATTGATTTCACGGCTCATGACAGCACATAAGGGGAAGAACTCCTCTTTCAAAACCATGGCCTCGATTCGGACCTCAAAACTTGAACAGAAAAAGGTCAAAGGACAAAGGTCAATACTCAACTGGAGGAAACTACAGCATAGGACATGTAAACTATGTGATAACATTCCATTCAGGATTATGCTAGCATATGATATTCAAAACATTACATTTGTTGCCTGTCAAAACAATATCTCTAGTACTAAGATGGCCTACCGTGGCAATTCAATCAGAAGGTACATGAAGGAGTCCACTAGTGTCAGTTTCTCTGGGTCCCCTTTGAATGACTGGAGTTTCTTCACCTTTAAACATGTAGAGACACATCTTTATTGTCCATGATTCACAGTTTAAAGCAACAGTAAGGAGCATGCTAGTGACCTATCTACTTAAAAGGCATGCAAATGACCAATAACAGCATAGTAGGCACCGATGAAAGCTTGATAGCATCCTAACTGGTGTCTTTGATCAATATAGTTTGATTGATTGATAGCATCCCTACTGGTGTCTTTGATCAATATAGTTTGATTGATTGATAGCATCCCTACTGGTGTCTTTGATCAATATAGTTTGATTGATTGATAGCATCCCTACTGGTGTCTTTGATCAATATAGTTTGATTGATTGATAGTAATCCCTACTGGTGTCTTTGATCAATATAGTTTGATTGATTGATAGTAATCCCTACTGGTGTCTTTGATCAATATAGTTTGATTGATTGATAGTAATCCCTACTGGTGTCTTTGATCAATATAGTTTGATTGATTGATAGTAATCCCTACTGGTGTCTTTGATCAATATAGTTTGATTGATTGACAGTAATCCCTACTGGTGTCTTTGATCAATATAGTTTGATTGATTGATAGTAATCCCTACTGGTGTCTTTGATCAATATAGTTTGATTGATTGATAGTAATCCCTACTGGTGTCTTTGATCAATATAGTTTGATTGATTGATAGTATCCCTACTGGTGTCTTTGATCAATATAGTTTGATTGATTGATAGTAATCCCTACTGGTGTCTTTGATCAATATAGTTTGATTGATTGATAGTAATTCCTACTGGTGTCTTTGAGCAATATAGTTTGATTGATTGATAGCATCCCTACTGGTGTCTTTGATCAATATAGTTTGATTGATTGATAGCATCCCTACTGGTGTCTTTGAGCAATATAGTTTGATTGATTGATTGATAGCATCCTCACTGGTGTCTTTGATCAATATAGTTTGATTGATTGATAGCATCCTCACTGGTGTCTTTGATCAATATAGTTTGATTGATTGATAGTATCCCTACTGGTGTCTTTGATCAATATAGTTTGATTGATTGATAGTAATCCCTACTGGTGTCTTTGATCAATATAGTTTGATTGATTGATAGTAATCCCTACTGGTGTCTTTGATCAATATAGTTTGATTGATTGATAGCATCCTCACTGGTGTCTTTGATCAATATAGTTTGATTGATTGATAGTATCCCTACTGGTGTCTTTGATCAATATAGTTTGATTGATTGATAGTAATCCCTACTGGTGTCTTTGATCAATATAGTTTGATTGATTGATAGTAATGATATTGTGCTGTGAAAGCTTTTCATTTCATTCATTTTAGCAGAGTGTTCCGTCCCAAATCATAGAACGTCATAGTGCATAGCCTGGGAGGTTTGTGTGTGTGTGTGTGTGTGTGTGTGTGTGTGTGTGTGTGTGTGTGTGTGTGTGTGTGTGTGTGTGTGTGTGTGTGTGTGTGTGCATAGCCTGGGAGGTTTGTGTGTGTATGTGTGTAAACCACAGGTGTGTTGTTATGTCCTTCACATGACCATATAATGTCTAAATTAGCTTTAGAATGATACCAAAGCTTGTTGGCTGTAAAACCATACCTCAAAATGTGGCAATTGTTGCATAGTGTTGCTTTAAGATATATATATATACTGATTTATCCTGCAATTTTGCCTGTCCAGAGTAACTTACACGGCAGTTTAACAGATGTTCACATTTGAGTGAGAGGCTCTAGGGAGAGAGTTTCATTAAGGAATCACTGTTATCCACATGGATACTGGCACTCTGACACTAATGGATCAGTTCCCCTCCCCCTCTTTCTCTCTGTCTGACACACACACACACACACACACACACACACACACACACACACACACACACACTACCACACAGACTCATGCCACTTTCAGACACACCCAAACCAAACCCAGCCACAAACATCCTCACCTCCTCTGACTCCGGCAGCAGCTTCAGCAGCTCCTTCAGAGGCTCTGCTCCATAAGGCTGGCTGTTGCCAAGGCGTATGTCGTCAACAATGGCATGGTTGGGCCTAAGAGGGTTGCATCAGTGGCCAGTCATTAGTTCAGGTCTAGTACAGGCCATCATAACAGAAGCCACATGACCTACCATCTACTCCACCATAGAAGACATAGTATGCTTCAATGGATAAATAAATAGTTTATTAAGCATTCAAACATGGTGACGTGTATGGAAGATCTACAATAACAGGAGTAAAAGAGGATATGACATCACACCATAGCATTATCACTAAAGCATAGTGGATAAGGAGGGTGACTATTCAAACAGAGCTTCACTGGATGTGTACACGATGTGTACAACGTATGACACAACAGGGAAAGTAGATGGAAATTTTGAAAAATGAAATGCAAATCCAGAGCTAGACAGGCTTTCTGCACATGCATGCAAATGAAAAGGCCACGCTCGAATACAACTTCACTGTGTACTCTGAACCAATCCTGAGGAGCAAGGGGAAGGAGGACTGGGATAGATTCAACATTTCCTTCCCTGTATTTATTAACTCCATTAACTCCATTTCCTCTCCAGCTCCTGTTAAGTGTCAAACAGGAGGAGAAAGGTAATCCTTGGGACGAGCTGGTGTTTCCTACTGTGACAGTAAGATTAAGGTCTGCATGGGACTACTCTGACAATCCACTCTATACCGCTGCATAGCCCTCTCAGCTAATGGACTCACTTTGCAGCAACCACTGTATAATGTATTGTAACATATGCACACAGGCATGCACACAGGAAATCACACACTCCAACACAAACATTTGTACATTTAACTTGATACTTGACAATTGTACATCCCTTGCACGTCGCTTTGGATCAAAAGCGTCTGCTAAATGACTAAATGTAATGTAAATGACAATTCAGCAGTCAAAGACGCAAATGCAATCCTGAAGCCAACGGACAGCAATAGGACCTCAGGGATAACCTTCAATCCCACCTCTAACCTTGCTCTCTCTTGTCTAGAGGATGATCACAAATCAGGCATGTAATCATTATTCTTCACAGGGCCAAATCAGCACTCCACTGTTCCACAAGCAGACAGGGTTTCACACGCCGCATCACGTTTCCATCCGCGGGCCCTCTGGGGGAGCTCATGTGCTGCACCAGCTTTTTATACACGCCAATCTCAGGCACTTACTTCTTAAACTGCTTGAGGAAAATTCCCACGTTCATGCCTCTCTTGGAGTCCAGGATGCTGACCTAAGAACAGCAGGGATGAGAAGAAGGCGTGTGATTTAGGATAAGGCATCTTATTGATTAGCTGCAGTGCTGCCACACTTTAGATTATCTGCTGAAATCCAATGATCAATTAAGTGGTGTATGCGTGTACAGGATGGCAAGATGGAGTGTTTTAGAGCTGCACTACTGTGAAGTACATCCACAAGAACAGTCAGTACTCTAAAAGACAGTTTTATCACAGAATACGGTTATTTATTTGATCTTATCGAACAAATATAAACATAAAATCCACATTAACTGATATAGTGTTAACTCCTTAGAGATATATAACAATGACCACAAAAAAATTAAGTGACAATGAATACATAACATAACTTTATGTAAAGCGGTGTTCAGGTGATCGTATGACATGCCTGTGATCAAGCTGCCATCATCCCCCACCCCCTGGGGTCATGTGACCACTGAATGGCCTGAGAGTCTGTAATTTCAGACAGGGCCCCACGTGTTGGACACCCCGCCTTGGGGGAACAATGGTGCAGCGGCTCTTAACTCTAAGTGCACAGGTACATTCGGTTCTGATCTGTCTCATGATGGACAGACACACTACCACATGAGCACGTCAGGAACAGCAGCAAGCTCGCAGGAAAAATGTCATGCTTTAGAAAGAAAACTGTCATACCTTTGTATCAGATAAAAGTACTGAGATATTATATATCAGTAGAAGATCAAAGTGTTAAAACTCTCCAGTGCAAATCAAAGCAGCAATTGCAAACAATCAAAGCACTGGATGTAAAATTGGTTGTTGTAAAATCTCACAACAGGTTTTTTTTTTTACAATGCAAGTTATTAAGCAACATGCCATTTTTCAGGTATAAAAAAAACTAAATTTGAACAATTTAACAAACATTAACAAAATTATAATACATTTTGATAGATTTAGATTAGATATAGATTTCTAGATGGCTAAATATTCCACCCGTGTTCTAGCAGAGCTGTGTGCAGATTCTGTGATATGACTCCCTATGGGCTCATTCTGCTCTCCAGTAACAGGAGCCTATTGTTTAAGCATTCTGGGAATCTCTTTTTTACAACACGCTTTGTAATGTTGTCATAAAACTATTGATTCAGTCCAAGAATTTGCATAATAGCCTTTTACTGTAGCCAATTTGAGTTTCTCACTCCTGGATCACCACATGGTGAAGCTGGATAAAATGATATCCAGTCTCGGCTAAATGTTCCCTACTGGTAATATTGTACAATTCCCTCAAGTCCACAACCTTACGAAAGTTTTGTAACCCAGGCGACCTAATCAGCAGTATAGCTGTTCTGTGCCCACCCTCCTCACCTCATCCTTGCTCTCCTTGAAGGAGGCTCTGGAGCGTCCGCGGCGTGGGGCTCCACTGGCGGTGGGACCGCGCCCGGCGCTCTCCTCCTGCTGGCCGAACAGCTCCTCCACGGTGCGCACGTCGATCTGGTACTGCTGCTGCCGCACGGCCATCGTCCAGATGTTGGGCTTCCCCCGCACCTTCTCCTCGGGGATGGTCTTCCAGTAGAAGCTGCGCACCCGCCGCTTCTTCCGCGAGCCGTGGGTCTGCGTGCCAAGCGGCGGGAGAGGGGGAGGAGGGGGTGGGGGCGGAGGGGCGGCTGGAGGCCCGGAGTCCGGAGTGGCGGCTCCACCGCATGGAGTCGTCTCAGAGACGGGGGCCTGTCCAGGCACAGGGTCCGCACCGAGCCTCGCTGTCTCACTGGCCAAGCTCATGGTGCTCGAGACGTGCATCACAGGAGCGGCCGCTGGAGAGTGGTAACGTCCTGCTTCTTGGAGACCAGGATCAGCTGACTTTCTAAATCGTCAGCTCCTCATTCTCATTCAACACTATTCAAAGACGAATGGCCTATGTGATGCAGGAGGTTCCTTGTGGGAAAGGGCAGAGCTATGAAGGTGTCCCACATTCCTGTCACAACATCAGAGTCCCAGTCTTCAGTCTGACATCACAGCTGCCTATCCATTAGGCCATGTGGGACTGTCCAGGCTTCCAAACCCAGGGGAGGGGTCAAAGGTCACCAACATTGGGCTAGGAGGAGGAAAACAGAATTAAGAAGTAGAATACAAAGGTTCAGTCACACACAGGTACCGGGTGATACTCTGAGTCCTCAGGACTTCAAAAGCATTACACAGAAACAACATGGAGGAGTCCATTGTTCTAGTTTGGGAGTTAATTAGTTCAAAGAAATCTTCGGATAACAGATTACTTCAAACTACCAGGCAAAAAATATTATTCATAATATCTACAAATCATTCATCCATCATCAACCACTTAAATGTTCACTTTTAACACATGAGCAAAGTCTCTGGTTTGTTTAACCTAAACATCATATAGAGATCATTATTATACATTCATTATTCATATTATTCATACAAAGCTGGTTCATGCCTTATAGGTTCAAGTGATCCGTATACCTGAAGGAGACTGCCATGTAACATCACCTGAGAGATTTGTTTAAACGGTATACTCTAGTCCCTCTCTTGTCACTCATTTTAATACACAAAGCAGCCTTATAAAACCCTGGGAAAATCAAAGTTGGTAAACTACAGAGTAAATGGACTATTTACTGGTCTTTGGCCATATTACTACATTACAAACTCAGAAAACTGTCTTACGCTATTTAAACTTAAAAATGGAATGAAACGCCACTGATTGCATCTAGAAAGACTTTTTAAGAACTCCAAACAGATACTATACATGTGACCAGGCTAGACGTCAGAAGTAAAATATCTGGTTTAACACTTTGATGTGTCCCTATGTCAAGTGCAGAGTAAAACGGCCCCCAGCTGATGGTGAGTGTGACAGACATCCACAGTATGGTCCAGTAATGAATATGCACTCACACCTGAGAGCACGAACACACCTGAGAGCACTGTTGGTTGAGTCCACTCACGTCAGAGGCACTGGCTTCACTTAGCGACAGGTTCACCCGATCCCAGCAAATTGTTTATTTATTAAAGCCCCTGTCGTCACAGGAAGATTCCAGTTCCATACTAGCATGTCAGAGCTAGACTGAGCTAGCATTACCCCCTTTGGGTCAGTCTCATGTTAAATTCATAGTCCCAGCAGACCAGTGGAACCCTAACTCACAGCTGAATCATCTTCACCCAGCCTAACTGCTACCGGACGATATGGGATGTGTTGCCATTCTGATAAATTCTGGTCATCTTTACAGTATGCCGAGGACCAGCATGTCAGAAGACAATATTGCTTCTCTTTCCTTTGTGATGTAATAAAAACATGTGAATAAAGACACAACTGAGTTTCAATATTGCTGATATTAGTCATTTTGCTCTCGCTATTTCAATATTTCAAAACACACACACACACACACACACACACACACACACACACACACACACACACACACACACACACACACACACACACAGCTCAATAGAAAGGGTTATAGTTATGTAACACAGTGGAGAGGATAGAGTTAAACACTCCCTCTCTCCTCTCTGGTGTCTTTGCTGCAATGTCACCGTTTCAGATTCTGCACCGTGCAGCAAACACAACTGTTGCAAAACACACACACACACACACACACACACACACACACACACACACACACACACACACACACACACACACACACACACACACACACACACACACAATGTAGATCATATACATTTTAATAATGCATGTGAGTAGTATAAACTTCAGTAAGGATCTGGCTGCACACACTGAATCACAACACAATGGGACACACACTCACACACACACACACACACACACACACACACACACACACACACACACACACACACACACACACACACACACACACACACACTCAACACTGGTCAATAGAGGCAGGATAGGTAACCAAAGGGAAACATAACACTAACTACCTTGAGGATATGAACAGGAAGTGAATGATGCTCCATCAAACTGTAGTAGGGAACAGACAGGGCTTCTGTGAGTTCCGGTGAATGGTCCATTTGTTGGAAAGGCTACACTTATGCACCATTACTCTAACTGATAGGACTGCCCAACCCATTTCCCTACAGCCCCCAGGGTGTCTGCACACAACTCACACACACACACACACACACACACACACACACAAACACACACACACACATGTGGGTGGAACATCCAGGTTGTCTACGGACAGACAGTCTTTCCCTGCACTGACAAAGAGCAGCTGTTTTTGGGGGGTGTCGGGTGGTGCCCTCTGCCCTAACCTGCTGGATCTAAAAGCTCCTCCCTTCTCCATCTTCCTCTCTTAAACACTGTGTCAATGAACAATAGGTCAACGAGACACACAGACCCCCAAATAACAAAGGAGAGTCCTCTTTAAACTGTGGGAGCCAACTGTGGGAAAACCAGGACGTAACAGAGCCAGGTTACTGTGCTCAGGATTATCCATTAGCATTCTTATATGAGCTCCTCATATTTTATTCATCATCATCATACTGTTCTTGGAAACACTTCTGAAGGACCCCAAACACATTTCTGTCAAAACTGTTATGAATCTCAATTGTCAACTTAGCTTGAGAAACCATTCAACTGATGTGATCGAATTACATTTAAATAAAGGGATTTACTGTGTCTAACTGTCAGTGCAATTTCAGCTCTCGGCTGCTGTGGCAACCAAAAGCATCAGTCATCCAGGCAAGGATCTCTTACATGAAATAATGTGTTGAGGCAGGTGCAGACCAAGCCATCAAACAATCACCCAGTGCACGTCTCAAATGTGGCTGTGAGCAACAGAATGCCAAACAATGCTGAGAGCAAACAAACTATAACTATTCCAGAGGACACAGAGGTCAAATGGACTCAGATTCAAAGTCTGGGTGATGCCAGTAACACGACCAGGCGGGCATTTCACAAAGCAGGATTACAACTTTTTGAGCTAACTGCACCAACACGTTTTACTTGAGTGACACTCATATTTGAGATTTGGAGTTTCTATATTTTACAACACAGTGGTCTAATTGGTTTGGAAGATAAGACACTCAGATGTTTTGACTCTATATACGGGAATCCAGTCACTGGGCACATACACTATGCAGTCATTAGCTTGCTCAGGAATCAGCCGGCTTCACTGACCAGCTGGCAGACGTAAACAAAGACTTTTGCAACACTAACAAAAGAGCCTTTTTATTTGTGGAAGTCCAAATAATAAAATTCTGGATAGGAAACAAATAAGGCTTAATCAAATACTTTGAGAAATTCAGGTTTTAATGTCTAAAAGGGTTCCATTCAGTGAGACTGCATGTGTGCATGCCCTCAGCTGCTACATATGACAAGAGTCTGAAGTTCTTTCAGGACCAACCCAACCCAACCCAAACACGCATTCAAAATGGATGAAACGTCAGTGACACTGAGGAGACCAGCAGAGTGACACATCACCTCTTGCATAACCTACTGTCCTGCTGCAATATTCAAGTCCCCAAATGCAAAATTTTCAGAGAATTAATTATGAATATGTGCCTTCCATGAAGGCTCATCTGCATTTTAAATGTGAGAACATTTTCAGCTCACGTCACATAGCTGACCAAGCAAGGCCAAAGGCAGACCAAAGGCACGTCACATAGTGCAGAACTCTCCAGAACAACCAAGTGGACTCATCCACCAGGTGACGTTTGAGTCTGAGTATCATTTCAGTTACGTGTATCTAAGTGATTCATTAAAGGGTACAGTTGATTACCTAATAAGCTAACTTAAGAGTGTCTAACTTTGCTTTTTACATCTTAAGTTGGTGCAGCAGATAAAGTTAACCATCAACACAGATGTTGCTGTCCCTGCCAAGAGACTTCCAAAGTGCTGGATGGATCCCACATGAATAGAACAGGTCATAACCTCTCACGGCACAGAAACGTAACAGATTCATGTAAGAGAAAAAACTGAATTTGATTTTATATCTGCTTGCTTAAGAAGGGTCTTTCCCTCCGGCCTTGCTGTAGGTGCAAATCCTCTCCGCTCTGACATGCCTCCTATGGGACCTCCTCTGGTTTGACTTTTGCTGAGTTTACGCTTTGCTGAATGTGTCTATTCCTGCCTGCCATCTGTCATGAGGGACTCTTATCGAGAGAGCTCCCTCTCCTTTCCTCCATTCCCTCCCACAGGAGCGTGTCGTGTCCTCATTGCCGTGTCCCGTGTAGTTAGTAATACTGAACAATCTGAGACAATGTGCCCACTGAGATTAGAATCTAGACCACACATGCCCAGTGATTAATAGGTCAGTAGGAAAAAGCCAAACGGCACAGAGTTAAACTTAAAGTATTTCAGAACAGAAAGCTCAGTATAATGATATATAATTTCAAACTGGAGCCAAAAATCATATTGGTGAGAGACAGAGGTTGGCATCTGGGCAGGAGTAGTAACCCAGCTGCACACTTGCCTCTGGCTCTCATGAGTTTAACCTACAAATCTTACTGAGTCAGCTGTAGAGACACTAGGCAGTCTGCACACTCACAATAGCCCTTGGGAATAGCATTGGACATAGGATAATTCATTCTACAAATTATGTAAAGATATCATCCAAAATGAATGAAATGGGGGGGGGGTAACCACAAATTGTTGTGAGATGAAATAGCTTCACCTAAACAAAGCTGAGATATAGCTAAGACATACTCACTGAGAGAAGCTGAGAAGAATGTCATCCAATTTGGATGTAACTCATTGGTAGTTTGTTTAGGACAAGTAGTTGTTAGATGCTCTTAGAAAGGCCCCATATTTTCCTAGATGGGCGCATGTATGATGCAGTTTCCCTCAGCTCCACTGCATCAACAGGGGCCAGTGGGGAACAACAGGTATGGAAATGCAAGAGCATGCAGTGACGCCATAGAGGCCTTGCACTTGGGTCTAACCCCTGAGGGAAACAGCCTGCTTTGCAAAACAAGATTAGAGCTAAACAAACACCACCCATCTGAACTTTAAGTCACATTAGCATAACCATCTGGAAATTGCATTTATCATCATATACATGACCATATCAATATATTTACAAGACCATATCAATACAATTACGATATATTCAAGTGAGCAAATCTCAACAACAGTAAATAAACAAGAACTGTTTAATGATGCTATTTGTCATTTGTTTACCTTTTTTTTTTTAAACCACCAGCTCGAACGTATTTATTTGCATTGCATTCGTAGAATATTCTTTTCAAAATAAATGTTTTACATTTGATGTTGGACTCCATCATTTTGTATCATATTCCCACACTCTCATGCAACACTGAGGTTATCTCTGCATATCATTATTCTAATTCAGCCCAATGTGCAATGTCATGCTACCTTCACAGGTCATAATAACTATAATGATGTCATGCTACCTTCACAGGTCATAATAACTATAATGATGTCATGCTACCTTCACAGGTCATAATAACTATAATGATGTCATGCTACCGTCACAGGTCATAATAACTTTAATGACGTCATGCTACCATCACAGGTCATAATAACTATAATGGCGTCATGCTACCGTCACAGGTAATAATAACTATGAGGATGTCCACACCTGATTCAGTCTACAGCTGGAGGACACATCCAGAGCCCAGAGAGACCTGCCCTACATACAGACCCAATACTAGTAGATGGGAGCAATGAACATGGGAAGGGAAAAAAGAAAGGGAAGGTGCAAAGGGATGGGTGCAGCACGAGGGAGCAGGAAGAACACAGGAGGGAACACACACTCCTCAACAGAGACATCACATGAACACACACTCCTCAACAGAGACATCACATGAACACACACTCCTCAACAGAGACATCACATGAACACACACTCCTCAACAGAGACATCACATGAACACACACTCCTCAACAGAGACATCACATGAACACACACTCCTCAACATCACATGAACACACACTCCTCAACAGAGACATCACATGAACACACACTCCTCAACAGAGACATCACATGAACACACACTCCTCAACAGAGACATCACATGAACACACACTCCTCAACAGAGACATCACATGAACACACACTCCTCAACATCACATGAACACACACTCCTCAACAGAGACATCACATGAACACACACTCCTCAACATCATATGAACACACACTCCTCAACAGAGACATCACATGAACACACACTCCTCAACATCACATGAACACACACACACTCTTCAACAGAGACATCACATGAACACACACTCCTCAACAGAGACATCACATGAACACACACTCCTCAACATCACATGAACACACACTCCTCAACAGAGACATCACATGAACACACACTCCTCAACAGAGACATCACATTGCACTAATCTTTTCATTCATATTTCCTCACAGTACCTGACTGATACTGTCCAAGTACAGCTAGGGACTTCTGTTTGATCTACATGTTACTTAACATTAACGTATTTTCATGTAAAGGTATATTCTCTCATAAAATCAACATACTGGCTGGATATCAGCTTTGAGGTTCTCACCCATGCCAGAACATTTTGGTCTTGTTTACCTCTATGTTGTTGGCAAGCGTTATAGGGTTCTTATGTTGGAAAACAGTGCAGTGTGTTTTTTCCCCTGATGCAGCATTTTAGAAACGGTGTAGAGCAGCCAGCGTGAGTGAGTGCGGTGGCTAATCCCGGCGTGGTGTTCAGCACTGACCTGCCGTGATTAGGATGGGTACCTCTGAGGGACACACAGAGTGGCTAACAGGGCGGATGCAGCAGACGTGTGTGGCCAAACATGGTAGATCACAATAGAACCGCAGAACATTCTGCATTTCTGGGTTAGTTCTTACTGGACTGTTCTTGGCCTTTGTGTTTGGTATTTGTTTAGTTGTTGGCAACATTTTACAACATGAGAGATTGACACTAAACCCCATTTATAAATTAATAAATTAGGTCGATGTGATGAAAATGGTCATTTCAAAGATGAAATTAAGCTTCCATTTACAACAAGTTCAGTCAGCTCCAACCCAGAAAAGCCTACAGGGGTTTAAAGACAATACATGAGTAATATGGTTCTGATGACCATTTGATTACTTAATGAGTATGAAGATCATTCTGCATTACTGAGCTTTGTACCTCATAGTCTTCAATATCATACTTGGATAGAAAAAATGCTAGAAAAATTCAAATGTTAATGCAAATACATTATGGACACTTACTTTTCCCATTGACCTCAACCTCTCTCCTCACTAATGGGTCAGGGAAAAAATAGACAACAAATCTGCAACTAACGGAGGTCTGTAAATTGGGTTGCATACTAACTGAGGTCTGTACATCGGATTGCATACTAACTGAGGTCTGTGCATTGGCTTGCATACTAACTGAGGTCTGTACATTGGCTTGCATACTAACTGAGTTTTTTGGAGCCTGTGATTTTCATTAGCATTATGAACACTGTTAATGTATAACCTTCAGCCTAAGAGGTTCTTTCCCTCTTCTCACATCCGGGAGTGCTGAAAATCTTAAGTATTCATGGATTTTAATTGCTAGGATAATAGTTTTGAACACAGACAACAGATGTGGTAGAATTCTCCTTTCTCTATCAATATAATGTTATAAATAATTAAATGAATAGTCTCTGTGTAATGGAGTTTAACAGTGACTGTCTTTATGAAGACAAAAATAAGATTGAAAACATCTGACAGTGAAAATTGCATAGTCAAAAGACCAAGGCTCTAGTATTAACCACCAATTCAAATACATTTTTATTTTCTGAACTGCCACTTGTCAGCCGCCAGGTCATGGGCAGATTTACGTATGACACTTAAGCAGTCCAAGAATTATTGTCTAGCTAAAAAGAACGATAAGCCACATCATTCAAAGACTCAAAGCCGAAGAAAGAGACAACAACAGTGTCACTCTCTGTCTAGACGTTCAGACTAAAGGCTCACTATTTGACCCAAAGCAGCTATGACCGCCACCACCTAGATAGAAATAGGGTGAACAGTCTCATGGTGTATGCCACATAATGGTTCTAATAAAATATGCATGACAATATAATACAAACAGTTTGTTGTTGTGTGGAGAAAACTATCCCCATGTGCAAGAAATGAGAGATGGTCTATGTCAAATAGATTATGTTCAACACAACAGAGAGTATGTACAGAAATAGGAATTATGCTAAAAGAGGGAGAATGATACGTAAGCTCCATTCAAGTAACTTGCAACACACTGATATAAGTTACACATAAAATAATTATCACCAATATCTGACCAGACTTCACATGTCTAAAATAAGGGCTATAAATCAAACCATTGATTATTTAAACAGAAGTTATAGAGCCATTATAGTCACTACAGCATCATTATCAGTCTCACCCACACACCCAAGGCAAATACACAAATACTGGGCTAAAGCCTTGGAGAGACACTATTTCATCACCATAGTGACAGTAGGGAGGAAGTACACAGATGGTCAAAACACCTGCTGTTAATGAATAAGATGAAAAACATGGCCACTCCCATGACAGTGCATCAAACTATGCTGGGTCTGACTGGGAAAATGTACACTTGAGTGTATACCATAATGATTTTTAAACGGTATGTCTCCATGAGATTTATCAGTCAATACAGACTTAATGCATGACCTTTTCAAGCCTGCGTAATCCTTCAAATATGATGCCTGGCAATCCAAGCATGTGAAACTACATGGTTCAGCACTACTTGTTCTGTGAGGTAAAATAAATGTCAAAAATATAAACATGTCAAAGAGGATGTGTGATAGTATCTTTAACAGTAGTATTATCAACACCCTAAGACACTTTGCTCTGAGGATATATCATTTCAAATAATAATATTCCACTGAAACAGGGAGGGTCACTGAAATGGGGTTTCTCACTAATTCCATGTTCCCGGGGCGACACAGATACCATCCTTCCCCTTTTGACCAAACCCAGGAGGAACTTTTTTTCTGTCTTTGTTCCCAACACTTGAATGGATTGCCTCTAATTCATCTCAGCATGAGAAATAGCATTGGAAGGCTCAGGAAACAGGCTTTGTGGGATTAAAACAAACCAAGACTGGCAGGGTTACAAAGCTTGACATGGGGGCATATTGCCTCAGGTCACAAGGGTTTTTAACATGTCATAGGGACAATGCTGAACCCTATAATACAAGTGAAATGATACACTGTTGTGCAGACACAGTGCATGACATATGCCACAACGCTCACAGAATGAATTTGAATTTGGCTTTACTATATTCCTTGAATTGAGAAACTAACCATTCAGTCTGAAATGGTCCAGTCTGTTACCAAAACACAGATAGTAGCATAACAGTCCCTTTAATCCAGTACTCAGCATCACGTTCATTCAATCAGTTCCGTTGTGGTCCAAATGTCATGATTTATCTTGTAGTATTTCAAATCTACTGCTGATTTATGTGTAGGGTAACTGTGCTGAGGGACCACATTTCTTTTTACACTGGAGGATTCCATGGAGAAGTTGAGTATTCGAGATGGTACCGAGGAGGATTACTATTTAATGAGTTGCAATCGATAACAGGACAACTCATGGACTCAGGACAGCAGACATGTCTGTATTGAACATTAGGACACAGACGCATGTTGCCTATTCTACCATCACGCAAACATTTTTCCCCAGAGATTTTGTACACACAACAATCCATCTAACACAATCATCTACCAAGATTGCGTACTTAAACTGACAGGCAATAGGTTAATACGTGTTCCCCACACGTTACCGAGGAACCTCACCACTAGGTTTTTATGAAACGCCTTACCCATAATATATAAATGATACATGCAACATGTAGGCTAGACCTTTGGTAAAAACTTAAAGCAATCACAGACATAGAGAGAGAGAACGAGAGAGAGAAAGCCCCGCTAACAGCATGTGACATGATGTCATTTCACACTTGTACAGTGACATTGTAATTTGCTCGGACACACATTAGGTAAACCACCAAGTACGACTGAATGAGTCTACTCACCGTGACCGATGTGAGGCTAGTAGGAATTACTTCTGTCCTGGTCTAAATTGGGGGATACAACTAATGCGTTTCAGAGAGGGGCATGTCTGCATCCTCAGGGTAGTCTGGACATCACACTCTATCCGTAGTCTGCGGTTCCTTCAGAGACCTGCAGGATACTTTAAAGGGCGGCCGCAGCAGCAGCACTAGCAGCGATCGCTTCTGACGCATGCGCATGCAAAAGTGGCACTCAGGTGAAGTCGACCCTCCCGCCCATCCGTGTAGACTACGATACGCACGACACTGAAATAGAACTCTCCAACGTTCAGTGTTGACAATTTTTTTAATGTTAGAAAACAGCAGCCTTCTGTGCAAGTGATTTTTTAAATATAAAGAAGTATCACCATACCAAAACATGCAAGGAAGGTCTAAATAGAGAGGCCTCTTGGCCTTCTATTTCAAAGATGATTTGCTATGACCATGGTCCATACAGTATTGTAAGACTAAGGTTTACACATACACTACAGACCATTGAGATGGGGTTCTATGGAAAATGCTAAAATAAGTAGGATAAATGATAAGTTAATCTTAAGTTAACGTACAATTTAATAGTACACATGATGGACACATATAATGCAATACTATTTTCTCAGGCATTCTTCATAGATGTGAGTGGCCATGTTTTTCAAAGGGATGAATACAACACATGCACGTTGCTAGTGGTGACGCATAAACGCTGAATCCACAAAATTAGCCTAATTGCACTCGCATTCAGACATTTACATATGAGCGAGAGGTTTAAGGCACGATGATTAAATTAAGACAACTCCAATTTGGAATTTAATTCCTTTAGTGGAAGTAAGCAAACGAATAGGAAATGCCAATGAACAAGGCCAGGCTGTCATGCGTCTGTGGTAACCGGCTGGAACTTCATGTCTTGAGAACATTGTATAAATTTGTTGATCAGCTTTTGCCTGAGCTACACGGATTTTATTATTCAGGTGTTGGCATATTAAGGTGATTTGGTTTAATGGGTCAGACAATGAAAATCCAACTTGTGATGCTGCTTGATAACATTTTCTTTGTTTTGGCCATGTTAATTCCCTAGGGGCAACCTTGGCAATGATCCTCAGATGTCTTAGCCATATTGTCTTAGATAATTCCAATTTCTCGTAGGAACAGCAGACTGGGAAAAGATGCACTCTAACTTCCAGAAAAACAAACACACGAGTTTAAGAAGAAAAAATAGTTTAATTTTTTTTCTCCAAAGATGTTACACAACATTAAGAGGGTTTCTTACACTCGAAAGCCCATCACTGAACATGCATCATATTAACAGTGTATCTGTTAAATGATGTTCCACCTTCACAGAGGAGTACGCCAAATGGTGAGGTCTTCAGAACAATGCCCATGACAGAGATCATTTATACAAGATTAAAATACAGCAACGTACAAATATAGAGATATTTATATATACTGTATGTATATCTACCTATGCTTACATGTTTGTGTTAGCAAACACAGAATCATTGTACAGGTATACCCCTCTGATGAGAAATGCAATACAGATACAAAACTTGTGAGGGACCTCTAGTGCTGCAGGACATTGCCTGGCCACTTGGGACTATGCTCGTGTTCAGGAACGGGATTCCACTGCAAACAACTTGGAGTTATATTTTTGGACAGAAGATGTGTTTAAGTGAAACTAACAAAACTTCTTGTAATATAAAGTAGTTTCGTGAAAAACTGTTTCTGAGGCTGTTTTAGCTTTAAACAGTGATTACTTTCTGGTCTTGGTTATAGCATAACAGATTGAAAGGAAAAAGATTTGTGCTCTTCACAAATGTCCCTTTAAAGAGCAGTCCAAATTAAAGCTCAAAGGAATGATAAACTATTTGACATAAACGCTGAAGAATGTGCTTGTAAGTGTTCAGGCACATCATTCTGTGGTACAGCAGCTGTGCACCAAATTCTCCTGGTAAAGGACAACAGCTAACACAAAGTACAGGGTAGAATTCCAAACAAACACAAGGTTCATCAGCAGAGGCTTCCTATGTACAAAAATCAGATGTCTTTTGGTTTAAATATTCAAGAGTTTTGTTATCCTTAATAACAGTGTATGGGTACAAAGCTCGATTTAATTCATAGTAACTGTATTTACTTGAAGATGAACTTTAGAAGGCTATCAATGAGTGAATAATAGATTGTGCTGTCTCAGGCTAGGATGTGGGTATGTATTTTTGGCCTGTTAGATAATCCACGGCCAGGCAGTATGGTCGTCTTCTGGGTGTTTTCATCTCTAATACGATGACCACCACAAGCTGGTCTTGCATGCAACATTAAAAAGGCACATAAAGTAATTTCATGTCAAGTAACACAATAAGGCTGGTCCTTCCTTCTTTAAGAAGTAACAATATACCCAATCAAAACACCCAGATCTGTATCATCTATATAACCAGTGTGAAGATCAACTCTTTCCCCCCTACCCTTTGTGGAGCCCATACCAAATAGGTTCTGCACTATAACAGCCTCCTTGTCCTAACCATCACTCTTCCTGACATTCAACCTTCCCTCACTTTCCTAACTGAACACCCAATGGGTACATTGTAAAACTGTTCCAATCTTCCTGATTGATGAGATATATATCATACGGTTCCCCAGTTGGCCTATATAGCACCATCTAACCAAGTATTCTGAATATTTGTATAGTCTACCTGTTGGTACTGTCCTAGTTACTATTACCTGTCCATGCTGGTGTGAGAGCAGGGTTTAGAGGAAAGGGATTTTTAAAAAAGTGTGCAGATCCTTGCAAATTCTTTCAGAGCAGATTCAGACTCCAGGCCATACTTCAGTCCCTACATTCATTGAGCTGGGGTCAAAGGTCATTCCCTTAGCCCAGTTTTTTTTAAGTCAGATTTGTCATATCACACCATAAAAGTGCATGTCCCTTGAGTCAAGTGATTTAGGGTTTTTTTTCCATTAAAGAGTAAAAAAAAAAAACATCTTCTCAGATACAAGGACACAATAAAAATCTTTAGTTTGAAAAGTGAGCAATAGAGACAAGGAGAGAAAAATAACCTTTGTTTTTTTTTGTAAATTTTTCTTTTTTGCCAAACTGATTTAAGGTCATAGTCAGAGAGGAAAAGGATTAGCAAACTGCCCTTTATTTGGGATCGACAGTTTGCTTGTGAAGGAGTGCATGTTACTTCCCATCTTCAGTTGCTGATGCCTTCCTCCCTCTGTGGTTCACACCACGAACGGCTGAACCATCCATCAGTGCTCTTCCAGCCAAGAAGGGGAATCCCCGCCGGGCATTTTCAACTTGATGTGGAACTGTTTGAGGGTCTGTTCTAGTTGCTGTTGATTGCCTGCATAATATGCCGCTATAGCATTATGGAAGAGAATGAGCTGATTGTGCAGTACTTTGACCTGAGGGAGAGAAAGGTACTGGTTAAGGGCTAGCCTCATTCAAGCCACACAACCCTGTTAATCCTTTTCATTCAAATACAAATTCTCCTCTATCCATAAACCAGCTCTCCAAATACACAACCTCTTTAAGCCATTTCATTCAGACTTATCTGTAAAAATGCATTTAGTTTCCAAATTCTTGTCTACCTTACTGTTCTATGTCTATTCTACACACCTCAATTTTTAAAGAGAACCTTCCCAAAAAGCTTCAAAGTTTTTTTTTTAACTCTGCCTTTAGCAGCTGAACTGGTTGCAACAGCATGGGCATCCTCATACCTTATTCTCCTCCAGAAACTTCAGTTTGACTGACACATCATTGCGCATCTGCTCATATTTCTCGCGGTGGATCTGGAACTGCTGTTGGGACTGTTCGATCTTGGGCAGTGTGTTGCCGTCCCGTGGTCCCAGGTTCAGCTCCTCCAAGTCAGTGCGGTATGCATCATACTCAACTCTGCAGTGCAACATATCCATTTCAAACTTCAGGAAAGCACACATTACATACAGGGAAAGGCATAATGAATACTACTGGTTGTAATGTCAATTACATGCTGTACAGCACATTATTCAAAGCCAAACCTTTTCTAAACTGGCCATACTAAACATCCCATTAGGCTGTCAGCACTGGGGGGGGGGGGGGGGGGGGGGGGGGGCACACAATGCTGCACAAGATGGGGTACTGAATCTCTTACCTGGCTGCTTCATACTGTTTGATGTTAATCAGGGTATCCTCAATGGTCTTGTCCACTAGTGTCTTCACAGAAGAGATGAAGAAGTTGATTGCTCCTAAGAGAGTCTCGCCATTTTTGGACAGGAGTTTTTGGGTGTCAGCATTATAGCTGAACTCCTCCTGAAAGGACAAATTATTATTCATCTTTTCCTCACCTTTGTGATGAATAACCAAGCAGTATTAGTAGCATTAGCATATTAATATTAGCCTGCAATGCAGGGATATGTGAAGAATTCTCTATTTAAAGCCGACATGGAGGCCATGTACACGAGAGAGTGTACTCTCTGCTCTCATCAGTACAGCCTGCTTGTGGGTTATTAATGAGCATGCAGGTAACCTTTCAATGTCACGGATACACTGGTGCTTAGACAGGACTGCAGGCAAATACTCCCTTGTCAAGGTTCAGCCCAGTACCTCTTCCTAGTTTGTTTTCGTACATGTGTTGGATTGTCTGTGTGAGTTAAAGGGCATGTCTGCACCATGTGTCTTTGTTTACAAGTGATGCTCCCATCCTTAGACTAGGTAACTTCCTGGTTTGCCTACGGGGCTGATTGGTTGTTGCTTGCCTGAATCCTGCCTCCGCCCCTTCGTCTACATTTCACTATGGCAGGCAGCTTGCACAGGCGGCTGTTTTTGTACCGTGTGACTTTTCTGTGCCTCATTCGTTGCCTTGTATGTTTTTGCCTAGAACCACTGCTTTTGTCAGCTTTCAAGAACTTTATTGAAACAATAAACACAGATTTTTCTGAACAGTATTTCTTTTTGTATTGCTGCTGTCGATTAAAACCGTTGGTAAGGACATCCCTCTGTGTCTGCACCTGCCCTCTGATCTACGCCCTGCTGTGAAGCCCTGACACTCTACTCTACTATAACACTATGGATTCATTTCTCACGACCGTTCATCATTCTGACTAAGGGTGTAGAGGGAAGAAACTAAATGCAATTAAGAAGCAGCGAATAACTCTAACACTCAAAAGTACAAACCATTTGTAACATGACTTCAGTTATTTTAATGACTGAGCTAAACTGCAAGAGCAAACTCATCCATTTACTGTTGACAATTAATTGAAATATGCATGCATTGCATGCATACACTAACAGTAAATGTCTCTGGTAAAAATATCATACCAGCATAACAGTAACAGTCATCATTCTCCCATGGAGCTTGTTTGGGTATACATACTTCCCTATGACTAACAGCCTACAATATGTGATCACATATTAAAACAAACAGAATCAGTGCGATTTATGAACAGCCACCAATGAATCTTAAAACACACATACAGGGGCAATAATGCAAGCAAATAATGATGGTTGGACTCTCAGGGGAGAACCCACTGGGACTTGAACTGCAACCACCAAAATTGTCCAGTCATTTCTCAGGTGATTCTTACTAATTAGGAAAAGGAAAGGAATGTGGTGTTCCTGCTGTCAGAGATAGCTCTGCTGATGTGCCTCTTTTTCTGTATGAAATCATTTACACACACAAACACTGCCACCTAGTGTGCAAAGTGAGGCACATTCAAAAACACTACTGAACTAATGGGTGAGGATAAGCCATAACTGTGACTCACATGAAGTTCAGGTGATTTCAGACTGAGATCAGCAAAGGCGTCTCCCAGCTGTCTTTGGGTCTGCATCATCATAGTGAGCTGGCCGGCCAGTGTCTGAGCTAGCTTGATCACTTGCTCGTATTTGCGCTTGTTGTCGCGGAGAATGTCAATCTGCGACTCCAGCTCCAGATCCACTGTCCGGGACCCACGTCCCAGCTTCTCAGACAGGATCTGTTTAGTGCACTGTGGGATACAGGAGAAATGGACAGCCAGTGATATGTGACCATTCTATTGCATTCTGTGCTGTTAGTATGAGCACATACGAAACATAACTTCAGAAAACATGAGACTTATGAAAAGCCAATTTATGATTCTAACACGGCCTCTCTCTCTCTGTGTATGGTTGTGTGTATGCATCTGTGTGTGGGTGTGTATATGCATCTGTGTATGGGTGTGTGTATGCATCTGTGTATGGGTGTGTGTATGCATCTGTGTGGGTGTGTATGTATCTGTGTGTGGGTATCTGTATGATGGAAGTCCCATAAGTGACGAGAACATGAGACACTAGCAAAAGTAAACCCCACTGAGTTCTTAATTGGATGACATGTCATTGATGAGCCATTGATGAAAATCAGCTACTGGACTGAAGACAGATGTTTAGAGACCTTCTTCAGCTGTGTATGATTTTCACAGGAAGAAATGAGATCAAGACTGTGACTCCACCAACTGGAGACCTTCACTCACCTTGTAGGTGTTGATGCTCCACTTTCTCACCAGGTCCAGCTTCTCCATGGCCGGGTTCTTCAGGTCATCTGCGAGGACCAACGCCCCACTGGTTGACTGTCCTCCTGCTGCACCTGGTGGACATTTAGAACACTGCTAAAAGACGTGACAGATGTCTTTAGAACAACACCAGGCGTCACAGAATAGGAGTGATGTGTCAGCATGACTCCGGAGAGAACAGCTGGGCTAGGAAACGATTTTGCAGCATTCCAGAGGCGGCAGAAGACAGAACATCTGCAGGGGGAAGAACAGAGGGAGGAGGGCTGCAAGAAGAATATGGATTAACACCACTGTCAGTGCTAACCTGAGTGCTGTGTTAGCATGAACCACCACATTGCAGAACACAGTGGTGATATAGAGCCAGTTATCAGCATTGCAACTGAGCATGTGCCACAGGAAGCTTAGCCTGAGGGCTACATACGACGATGAAGCTCCAAATGAAGAGGGAAATCAAGGAAAAGAAGCAGGGGACAGGCGCCATTTTCAAAGGAAAGTAAATTTGGGTAAAACTTAATATCCACGTCATAACGCCCAATTTGCCTGCTATCTGGAACACAAAACATCTGTCATGGCCTGTGTATATATGGTAATTATTCATAGATTTTTTGGCTCCAAGTAAGTGAAAATATCTCACAAACTGGAGGTGGTTGACATAGTTCAATCTTATGACTAGAGGCATGCATCCTCATCTTCTTCACAGTAATACAGAGTTATCTGAATAGCTGCAGAATAACTGAATTGCTAGGCCAGGGCAGATAACTGATGTCGTTCCATGATAGAGGTAGACTTGTATGACGGAGAGGCTTAAGCATTGTCCCACAATTAGTTTGTGAGCTGTGAGCTGTGGCCTGGGTGTTCAGTCCCTGATCACCAGTACCTTTCTCCAGCTCCACCTGACTGTCACTGGCCACTCGGGCCAGACGGCTAGCCGCCACTGAGCTCGGGTCGACTGTGGGGGTCGTAGGCTGACTGGCCGATCCTGGGAATAGTCAGTGTTGATTAAGAGATTTTCATCTTAGTATATTGATGTGTGCATACAGTAACAGGTTTAACTGATTCTACATTTCGATGTGGATGGACTGAAGGATAATGAAAGTGTGGTAATGTCAAGCCTGTAACAGGGATCCTAGGGAGCAGAATCATACAAGTCTTAATTAGATTGACTAATCTATCTGGCATGTATTTGAACAACAATATCTCTGGAGCATGATCCACTTGCTGTGCTAGTATCCTGAAAGAAAGAAAATCAGCCTGTAAATATTACATGATGTGGATGTCCTTTTTTTCAATCAGGTTTCCCTCCAGGTTCATTTATTAGAGATTTAGATTGTCATTCAAGAGGCTCAACATGAAAAGGAATAGGAATCAAATGAAGATCACAGGCGATTCATGAGCGCAGCTTGGCACCTCTCTTTTCAAATTGAAATGCTGGGCTCTCGTTTGATTCACTCTCATGGTAACAGAGTGCATGCAAAGACGTACGGATGAGCTGGCAACTCTTGAGCAGAGCAGACAGGAGAACAAAGACAGATGTGAGCCACGTCAATGAGGGCTTACATACATCACACAATGGCCATGATTTTCAACAATACATCAGCACAATTTGATTTACCACAAAACACAATAGCGTGCTAGAAGTATATCACAAAGGAGAGCATTATAGACAACGCACTGTACGCTGGCCCTGTGCAAGTCGGGGGACCGATGGATAAGGGGATCTGTACCTTTATATGGCCCAACTTCAACAATGCCCTCTGAGGTTGAGCCATAGCTGTCAGATGTGACGTGGGCCTGGGCCATGCTTGGGAAACCGCTCATTCCTGGGTCCTACAGGGTCAGAAGGGACAGGCAGTTCAATGCAATGCTATGACACATGTGTATCGCTTACAGCGGATTGAATTTGAAATTTTGATTTGATGAATATATAATAGAATTTCATAGACCTTTCAGTTTCTGACAAAATTAGCATCATTCTTGAATCTGAATATCACCCCCCCCCAAAAATGAATTCTCATTTGAATCTCTGACTTGCTTTAGAATCTTTCGCCAGCAGAGTGTGGTATGAGGTCAAGATGAATAACCAACCATAGCATGCATGTGATGGAGTATAGACCTTCATCACATCAGATTAATAACCAACCATAGCATGCAGGTGATGGAGTATACACCTTCATCACATGCTACCAACATCACATATTGAAGTCTTTTCTACCCCTCTTCTTTCTGTACTGCACCTGGCTAACCTAGAACACAGTTTTATTTTCATTTCTTCAAAAAACACTCCTAAAGGAAAGCATCTAAAGTTATAGGATGCTTTCAAATAACACTGATTTCAGTGGAGTGGGATCCAAAGAAAAGACACCACCCAGCTCAATGTAATAAATATAATAATCAGACAGACAAATGTAGTGAGCTCATTTTCCTAAGTGAAGATAATGAAATATGTGTGCTTTTTTTTGTTGTCAGCAATGGAAGTGATTTTCATTGCTCTCGAAAATGTTCCAACGGAGTTGATTAGAGGAAATTGTCCTGGGAGAGTGTGCCAAACACAGCACTTCCATATACTGGAACTGTGACGGGGCAAAGTGCTGATTTTAACAACCTTTTCACTGTCGTCAAAAAGTTATACAAGTGTGTGTGTAGGGGTGTCTTCCTTCTAGGGCCTGCTAAACTAAACCTTTACAGCAATGCAGACAGAACTAATCCAATGATCTAAATGCTAGTGCTTAGACACCTTACAAATCAGGACTGATATTGTAAACATTCAAATGATCTAGGCAAATCCATGTGTGCCTTTGTGAGTGGAGTGTGGCTCCAGTGTTTCAGCCCTACCCTCTGAAACACATCATCGTGACTGCTGTCCGCTTCACCGTTGCTGGTCACTGCGATCTCAGCTGCTGAGCTTCTGTGCGGCTCCTCTGCCATGGTCTCCTGCAGAGAGGGAAACCAACCAACCAACCACAGCATTACAGACAGCCAGGGATGTGCCCCGTTACCCCAGCGAGAAGACCCAACCAACCCAACCACAGCATTACAGACAGCCAGGGATGTGCCCAGTTACCCCAGCGAGAAGACCCAACCAACCCAACCACAGCATTACAGACAGCCAGGGATGTGCCCAGTTACCCCAGCGAGAAGACCCAACCAACCCAACCACAGCATTACAGACAGCCAGGGATGTGCCCAGTTACCCCAGCGAGAAGACCCAACCAACCCAACCACAGCATTACAGACAGCCAGGGATGTGCCCAGTTACCCCAGCGAGAAGACCCAACCAACCACAGCATTACAGACAGCCAGGGATGTGCCCAGTTACCCCAGCGAGAAGACCCAACCAACCACAGCATTACAGACAGCCAGGGATGTGCCCAGTTACCCCAGCGAGAAGACCCAACCAACCACAGCATTACAGACAGCCAGGGATGTGCCCAGTTACCCCAGCGAGAAGACCCAACCAACCCAACCACAGCATTACAGACAGCCAGGGATGTGCCCAGTTACCCCAGCGAGAAGACCCAACCAACCCAACCACAGCATTACAGACAGCCAGGGATGTGCCCAGTTACCCCAGCGAGAAGACCCAACCAACCACAGCATTACAGACAGCCAGGGATGTGCCCAGTTACCCCAGCGAGAAGACCCAACCAACCACAGCATTACAGACAGCCAGGGATGTGCCCAGTTACCCCAGCGAGAAGACCCAACCAACCACAGCATTACAGACAGCCAGGGATGTGCCCAGTTACCCCAGCGAGAAGACTCAACCAACCCAACCACAGCATTACAGACAGCCAGGGATGTGCCCCGTTACCCCAGCGAGAAGACCCAACCAACCACAGCATTACAGACAGCCAGGGATGTGCCCCGTTACCCCAGCGAGAAGACCCAACCAAGCAGCTACATGCAAAATGAGTTATATTTAAGGATGCAGGATTGCCTTATTCCAAAGATATTTCATTCTTTATTCCAATCATTTATAATTATAGCCTAGCCTAATATAGTGCAGCCTATCAGCAGTTTTATCAATGGTTAGGATCAGGTCAAATCTAGGGTTGGAATACTTATTTTGTTGCTATAAAACAACAAAGAACACCATTTGGAACAATTCCTTTGTTTATTTAGTATCTCTAAGGTTGTATCTTTTAAATAGATCTATACAATATTAGTCAACATGGCTGTTCAAAGAGAACACAGCCATCCCCAAAATAATACATGTATTTACTTCAAAACTATATTTCATCAACTGTGATTTGAATAGCTGTGTAATTAAGTTGATCTGTAAACACAAGCTTGAAATAAAATAACCCCAGTTTATTAGAATAACCATGGAGATATGTCATCTCAAGTTCTAGTCTCCATGGTAATGATTTCTGCTGGCCTTCAAGACAATCCAGTCTGTCTCACAGAGCATGCCAAGTTATCTTAGGTATAACATCACACAATGCATACTCAAAAGAAGAATCAGAGAAAACAATATCAGATTCAACACTGAAGAGTACGTGTAGTACACAGTTACCTGAGAATACAAACAAGCTCCTTGGTGAGGTTGACTATGTAAGACTATGCTCCGACATGTGCAACAGGTACTGCATCTAAGTGCACTGAGCCCACGGTCATCATATGACTACAGCACTGACGCCTGCAGTGCCTCTCAAAGTTATACACTTTCACACTCCTCCCCACAAATCACCAGCGCTGCCTACATGAGCTAAAAATAAGACAACACAAAGTACATGCTAAAAGCCATGAAACCCTCAAAACACATGCCATCTTGGAAACCTAAAGTATACGTGTACAAATGCACTGTTTAGTTTGTGCACAAATACAGCTGAAAATGTCACGTCACAGTGTAAACATTTCCATGGCTTGATAAAATACAAACAAAACCCTGCAATTCATTTTTTTATGAGGAGTCAATATCAAGCGTATGATGGCTCATATCCTGGCATAAAGCTCTTAATAGCATTACCATGTTCAGCAACGGAAGACTGGTTCACTGTATTTCTGTCTCTGAACACTGTGGTTGACAATTTGACCACACAGAGGTTTCTCATCCCAGTTTGAACTACTAATTGAGGCTATGTTTTGCTATACGAGTGGGGTACTGGACTGTATGAACGCACGTCTGACACAGAGATGAAACCGCAGGTTGACACCAGAGGGTATGTCAGGCTGATTAAGAGGCTTTAAGAGTGGCACGTCCCTGGAGAGAAGGCAACCGTCCACTAATAGGAGTCAAGGGACTCAGCCAGCAGGGGCAGCTGTGTTTGTAATACCCAGCAGACCAGATCTCCCTTCACATGGCACTCAAACGAGAGCTCCACCGTTCTACTGGGGTTCACAATTGATATCATCATCAATATTATACCACATGGACTGAGAATCGCAATAAGAATGAAGAAAGTAGAATTGGTTAGTTCTATGGTTATGCACAGAAAACACCTTCATACATTTTCCTTTAACAGAAGATCACAACTAGTTTATATGTGGGCTGTATATATTTTTTTTTAAACATACAGCACACAACAATATATCTTAGAATAATCTAAACTGTTGCATGCATATTTTTCAGTTTAAGTACATTGAGAGCAATTAAACCCAGGAAAAATTCCTTGTATGTGGAAATGTACTTGGCCAATAAAGATGATTCTGATTCTGATTCTGATTCTGATCTTGCCAACTTCACATACAGCACACACTTCCTCCAAACCAAGTCTCACAAGCCGGCGTTCATCCTTGAAGGGATAACTCCTAGGAGTCATCTTGACACACAGGATTTGCTTGGCAAGGTCTGTGAAGCCGGTCTGGGGTGAAAACGGCACCAGATATCCGGTAACACACAACATGAATGTTTTAAAGCCACCAGACGCCCACATGCAGACAGGTGCGTCAGGCCTCAGGTGACACAACAGACAGACAGAGTAGGAGGACTCAGCACAGCACATCTGGCCCTCCCTGGGCATGCACCTCCCGCTACAGACCATGATGTTCCTCTGTGTAATCCTCTTGGCCCTAACTGTGTTTTTACTTGTCATATTTAAGTCCAAAGACCCAGCCTGAGAGGTGACCTGAATGGAAAATACTTCTGGAGAATGGAGAACTTCTATAACAACATGGCAATATATTGAAAGAAAGAAGGCTTTATGATATCATATTCAGGTCAGGTTCTGTGGAAGAGTCAGAGTTAGGGTGTGATCTGTGGGTGGAGTTCTATGAACCCCCTGGGGATTAGGCCACTACCCTGGTTACACTCTCACCAAGCAGCTATGTGGAGAAGGGCCATGTGATCAGCCACCCAGAGCACATGATCTGAAACATTACGTTCTCTGTCCACCCTTCCTAAACCAACACAACAGGACAAGGACAAAGAATGCCAGGCCTTCTGATTCTCTACACCTCCAAACCACCATGTCAAGCATCTCCTGTTCTTTTCACATTCTTCTACTCTTTATAAAATAATACACTAGACAATCATACCATACAGTGGACTGACGTTAAATTGCTGTTGCTATAGCGATAAAAAGCCATTGAATATATAGGTAACCTGTGTTTTCAAGTGCATACAACTGAGCCTAGAACTCAAAGTAAATGACAAACGGTGTTCCTCTAATGAAATGGAGAACTAACCATAATGAATTTGTCAAGAGGAACTCTACGTAACAAAGGAAGACACTATTGAAACAGCCATAGCACAAAAATGCAGCTGTAATGTTAAATTCTCATGTCAACAGATTCAAGCATGTTCACAATGGTGGTCATAACAACTGAAAACAAAAGGGGGTGTTGTTATCACTGCTTGGAGACCCATACCACAGGCCACTTAAACAACTAAAGCTAGGTTTATGCTTGCCGTGGCTGTCTTTGCGTCCTTGGTGTCGTTTCGACTGGTTGCGCACCTCCACATTTTTGTAACCTGGCGCGTGTGGCACAACTGTCGCGTCCGGAACATGGATGGCTATTGTTCGCCTTTGTTTCAAAACTCGGCATACAGTGTGCTTTACAAACACACATCAGTTGAGCTTTCGTACAAAATGCACTACAACCCCCAAAACACCTCATCCTTCACCTCGTGCTAACCTACAATTAATGTTAGCTAACAAGCTAATTTTGCTAGCAATAAACACAAACACTAACCAGAATCTTTTAGGATCTGTCCAATTTAATACACAAATGAACATTGTCTTAATACACTTTAATGTGCTTTAATCTGGCACATAACTTCTTCTTATTGCTGCTTCTAGCAGTTTAGATGGTATTTTTCTTGGTAGTGACGCCTATTGTTTAGGAGAAAAGTGTATCACGTCAAACGTGCCTCTAGCACAAGTATAAAAGGTTATGGCTCGTTGATCAATGTGTCAAGCATAACAACGCCTTGACTTTGCCCAAGGCCAATGGTGACGCAAGAGATTTTCCCTTTAACTCTAAATTATGGCGATAGCAGACAAAACACACATATTCACCGTATTCAAAACTCAATACATTTAACTAAACACAAGTGAACCTATTTTCAATCAAGAGAGGTACAAGACAGAAAAATGCAGACCAAAGCAGTCTAGGAAAAGCATGAGCCCCACATTCACAAAACATGGCTGCTTTGCACAGACACTGGGAAAACTATGAGAGGATAGACACACTGATTTCTAGCAAAAGACACCAAGACACAGTTTGAACCTGCCACCACTATCACAAGATTACACACTACCACCCCACTGATAGACACCAAATACACCACTGTAGCCCATGAATTAAAACGGGAGGAATTTTCATAGATCTCGATTCATGTTGCTTACTGCGTGGAACACATCGCTTTTTTTTAAAGCTCCCTTGACCATACAAGCAGCGAAGCAACATGAAGCAGGCAGAGTGGAAGAGAATGATTGCAGCTGGGTTGGCAAAGGATAATTGTCACCTTTAACTTTGCATCCATCGAAGCCTCATTACCAGTGGGAGCAGCCTCACTGTCCTTTAGGGAGGCGTCTGTGTCCGAGTGAGCCTCTCTCTTGTGGTTTAGAGAAGCGTCACCCTGTGCATCCTCACCACTGTCACTCAGATCCACATCATACACAACATCATCATACTGGTCAGCCCCGGGGCTGTCTGTGCCCCGCAGGTCTCCTTCATGTGTGTCCTGAGCGTCTTCAGGGTACCTCTGGGCCTCCTCAGCTTGGCCCTGATCCCCCACCTCATGCTCCACTTGAGACCCTGGGCCCTCGGCTTGGACCTGGGACACTGGGCCCTCGGCTTGGACCTGAGACCCTGGGCCCTCGGCTTGGCCCTGATCCCCCACCTCATGCTCCACTTGAGACCCTGGGCCCTCGGCTTGGACCTGGCACACTGGGCCCTCGGCTTGGACCTGAGACCCCATCTCATGCTCCACTTGAGACCCTGGGCCCTCGGCTTGGCCCTGATCCCCCACCTCATGCTCCACCTGAGACCCTGGGCCCTCAGCTTGGCTGGGCTCTGTCTCAACACTAATCTCTGACATCCCTGAAAGCAAACACGTATGATGGCATGAATTAGCTTGAGCTCAGATGGTTAGGGACCCGGGTTGCATGTCTGAACAGTGGTGGAGTACCCTGGGAGGATGGTAAAGCAGATTATAAATAAAACTGGCTGTTGCAATAGCCGTGGCTATTGAGTAAGACGCTACTGATATTGGTGCTATTTGATCAAACTAGTTTGCTTTTTAAGAATGTTTTGGTAAAATAACGGTGTGATGCTCGCATGAAATTAAAGTCACATTAGGCTCCATTAGGTTGTTAGCTACATGGTAATGCCTCATCTAAATAGGTCTCTGAGATATGTTGAGAGGGTGAGGCAACTTTAAACATCTCTTTTCATTGACTTTCATTGACAACGAGTTATCCAGCAACTCGGTGGTCCAGGGTCTCTTGCTCCATCATAAGAATAATGCCAATAGCTCAGTGCTGCTGATGCATTTCGTATTTTCTGTTGATGAAGTAAACATCATTTTGTTTTAGAACTGGAAGAACTGTTGTGGCAACCTTTAAATATTATGTTATTTTGCTTTAATTATTTAATCTGTTGAAAAAATACCAATAGATAGAACCAAATACACACAAAACTAGTCTTTCAAAAGTTGTATTTTTCATTCTAAAGCATGAATGGGACTACAGCTACAGAGAGCTGTATACTCAAGTCATTATACCTGCCCATAGTGATTTAACACGTAGCATTATTTTGCATAAACAACAACTGATCCCTTGTTTCCCTGCAAAATCTTTTGCATTGAACTAAGACACATCAATTTCCATTGCCATCGTCTGCCCTCATTTTGATATTCCCTTAGTGAAAGCTGTTTACTGTATTATTAGTTTTATGCACAGGATAAACAACGTCATTAGTGCTGTAGACAACTCATTTTATACAGTTCATATCATGGGAATATGGCTACATTAATTCTATTTCCCGTTCTCTCACTTCTCTCTGAGACACACTTGTCAATAGTCTGAATGATCATTTGGTTGATTGTAACTGTCTGAATAACTTGAGAAGCATTGATGTTAAGCAGACACTCTAACAGCACATCTCTGTCTGAAAGGGCAAATAACAAATGGCAGACAGAGGATCAACATAGAAAAAACAGTGTCCAAATTCAAGTAAAACTTGATGTACTGGAGGGTCAAGCTACAAGAGGGGGGATGGTTAGATTCTATAGTTGAAGTACCTTTACCCAGCCAGACTGGAAGAACAATGTAGGTCAGAGGCCATAAATGTGCAACAAACAGACTTATCACAGATCTCATCCAATTTTCTAAAGAGGAGTTTTCTGCTTGTTCCTGGTTGATGCAACAGAGGATCAGCTGAGCACAACTGTTTCCTGCAATGGGCAACAGAGCTTGAATGTTAATAAGAAGCGTTTTTCGGCCAATGATGGTCCTTACGTTTGATAACCGATACTATCAAATTCCCATGAGGCCCTCCTCAATGTTTTGTCAAGTTGTGAAAGGAGAGTATCAGGACATAACAATGGTTAAATGATACCAGAGGGCCGTTGTCGCACGAAAGCGTTCCAAGTTACTAGGATGATAGGGCAGGAGTGTCCTTAACAGGCAACTGACTAGCGTGTGCAAACACGTCACACTTCTGCATGTATGCTTTTCCACTGAGTAATCCTGCCTCCTATCCATCCAGCACTGAAGTATAATACAATGCCCAGTCATGCGGTTCCTTTAAGGATAAAGCAGGAAACATTAGACCAAATGTCAGGGACACGTAAACAATATTCTACCGTAACTGTAGAAAAAAAAAACGACTGCCACACTAAACATAACAGCGACAACGCGATTTAAGGCTTCCAAATAATAGCCTACATTTCAGTTGACAGGATGTCGGCCCCGATACCTGTTGACAGTAGTGTCACTGTATAGGACCCCTTTAAAAGCCTATGATAGAAGTGTAGAATTTGTCTCAGAGTAGGCTAACTCAAACAACCATCTGAGATAGCGACGTTGCAACTGTGTTATAGGTGGATTCATTCAACAACAGTAACAGAGATCACAAGTGTCCAGAGCGGCAACTGTGTAGCTATACACTACGATTCTGGCAAAATAATACTTTACATGTTGACTAGCCAGCGGGAAGGTTATCTGGATGACGTTCCAAGTGGGGCACTTTGACAGTCTCTCGTTTAAGCCGACGTTAAACGTGGCAAGTATTTTGGAGGCTAACATTATAGGCAAGCTAAGTTTCATGCTCCCTTCAAGCTACTGTCCCCATGTTGTCAGCCCGCACCACACAGCTCAGCAACAGCAGCACCTTGGTTGGCGCTTCTAGCTAAATCCATCGCGCTCTTCTTTCGAACACTGTTCATGACTGATGCATTAAAGGGTTCGTGTATTTTTTTTTACCTGTGGCTGGTGTCCAGGACACGAAATCGCAGCCCGCTCCGATGTGCAATTTTATTTCGTAGAGTAGTTTGTCCAATTTATTCAACAGCAAAGCGTTGATCAGTGCCCATTGGAAGTCACTGAAACACAGACCCGGAAGGGGACGGATCCCAAGACGAGACAGGGAAGCTCGCCAATGCAACAGGACCAAGGGCGCATGCCCCGGAAGACAGATAATGGACGCCAGATAACATTTCTGTGGACGGTTATGAATGTTGCCTGTGTCCCTGACGAGGGAATAGATACAGCCGTTCTCTGAAAAGTAAACTCCAGAGAATGTGTGCGGTTAGGATCTTTAAACAGTTTTTCAGAGGAATTCTGGGAGCTTTTTGTGGGCTATAATGCATGTTTTGCGTAGCTAGTTAGAGAAGTGCTTAAAGTTCGGATGACATAGTCTACCTCATGCCAAAACAGGTGATATATGCAGGAATATAATGCACTTTTTTCATTATTTTCTCTGAGGGACAAGACTTGTGCTTTGTATCTGATTAATAGCCTACTACTGCATCATTGGTATTTCTTTCCCCCTTGCCTGCCTGTCTCTTTCACCTACATCTCAAATACATGAGTGCTCATTTGTGGACAGGCATGCATGTGGTTGGTCATTGTGCTTGGTGACAGGTAGTCCTTGACCAAGTTGAAATCAGAGGGGACCAGACTATAAACATAATGAAGGCTGGACCCTAGTGATCAAGTCCTCTTTTTGGTGGCCTACAATACCATGCAAATGCCATGGAGTATTACTCAACTGTAACTCAAAAATGTCTTTTAAGACAAAAACCTTCCTTGCTCCCTTGAGAGTATACTGATTACATATCACAAAGGAGAAAGCCATAGGTCAACGTCTATGCAAACCTTACAAAGCCACAATCTTAAAAAAATTCTTTGAATTTTTTTCCATTAATTACACCTGCATGTAAAAGTGTAAATTAACATAAACATCCCGCAGATATCACTAATTCATGAAGATATGAAGCAACTTTTTGTGCAACATCCAACTTATAGGCCTGAAACAACAAACCAAAATAAATAGAATACACAGCCATATTGTGAAATATCCATTTCCCTTGCATCACTATGATTAGTCTATAAACATTCATTTTGGCAACAAAAACTACATATTTTACTTTCATGTATGGTATTACAGCGGCAACAGAAAATAGAAATTTGATCACTGTATTTCCACTCCAATCCACTAGTCATCACTATCTCACAAGTGTTTTGTGTGACAAAGTATGTTGAGAAGACACCCTGCATGACTCTGGGGTCTAGCTCCTTGATGTCATCTTTGTGACAGATATATTCCTTATAGTAGTACAAGTAACATGTTTTTGGTTTTGATGTACGTGTTGGTGAGGCAGAGGGAATGCTGTGGAACGGTGGCTGTTGAAGTGGGTTCATGTAAACAGGTTGTGGTGTCATATGTTGAGGGTGTGGTTCAGAGGCAAGCAGGTGACAATTTAAAAGGAAGAATCCGCGATTCCAATCCAATTCAGGGAATTTCTCCTCACGGTCCTCTAGCTGTCCATTCTGTGTGTTCACTCAAAAAAACTCCAGTGTTTGTATACAGTCCTAACTCTAAATGGGAAACAAAGTGGCTCGGAACAAGCCACGATCAACAACCTTTTGCCACAAAAGCTCTTGCACTGCTGTACAAAACGCCCAGATGCGATGAAGCCTGTAATGTCATCGGCAGAATAAGCAGGAGATGGACAACAATGTTCAGCCTCATCAGGTACAATAATCAAGGAAACACCTGCTGACTCCACTGAATACATTCAGCCTAGAGCGCATAGCGCCATAGATGATAACAGCCTAGTGGGGTTGTTGATCCTACTAGTATTTGCCTCTTTTAGGGCCTCAATGAACGTCTTTGTGAAGTTCTCTCAATAAGAAATAACTCGATTGCTGCTGTGCAGTACTTTCCAAATGAGATATACCATTCACCATCATAGATATTCACCATCACAGATTTAAAAAACAGAATCAGCTGATTGGTGAGTGTCACACATCTCCCTCGCACTTTTGACATAGCCTGATTTCTCATTTGTCCCTAATCTTCAGGTCTTCAATGTTGTAAAAGCAATCATGAACCATAGCATACAAGAAACAATGAATAGATGGTGATTAGCCTATTTCCAAGATATAAACAACATCAGCAAATGTGCTGGGACTGGTCTTGGGTTCTCCCCACATCCACCCTCTAGCTCACTGCATTCTGCTGTGGCCACGTCAGTACATATTCTGGGTGTTCTACACACAGCAGCGTACATGCTGTCCAGGATGGCCCTCCAGAAGGGGACTGGAGATTACACCCCAAGAGAGTGTGCTGCCTGTGGGAAATGTATGGGGATCACATAGGTAGACCTGCTTGCCTCTTCAGAAAATGCACAGTGCCCGCTGTGGTTTTCAATGTTCAACCCTCCAGGTCCACTCGGCCTGGATGCATTAGCCATGAGTAGTTGAGGATGAGGCTTTATGGATTCCCTCCCTTTCTGCTGATTCCTGCAGCCCAGGACTAGGTTTAGGGATGCTGGTCTCCAGTTCCTACTGTTTGCACCGAAGTGGCACAGGTGTTCCAGGCACGGAACTCTGCAGTCACTTCTAGTGGGGACACCATGGGAGATGCCATTAAGGCCAGATTTACAGATGTACAGAACGAAGGTTCTCACAAAACCACTGTTCTATGAACTAAGAGATTATGCTAGTCCAGTTGTTTAATCCCTTATGTTCTCGGGAAGTTGAGGTGGAATTGTGTTCCATTCCTAAGTAAGGGGGTAGTGGACCCATCTCAAGGTTGCACTGGGCATACTCTTCAAAATCTATCCTGTCGTCAGCCAGAAGATATAAAATGACCTTTGTTCACAGAACCATTGTAAAACAAATAACCTTTGTTACTGGGCATTTAACACCTGTGGTTCTAACAAGGGCGGAGCACTTTAACTGTGTTGGCAAACCCTCCTCCCAGCAGCCGGCCTGAAAATGTAATTGCTTCGACGTTCTGCTCTACAGTAGGCTATAGGGACTGCTCAGATTAGCTCCCAAAACTATCCATTTTGAAGTGTGGCCCATTCGAATCGGCTAGATGTGAAAGTACTTATATGCCCAGTAACTATTATTCAAAGTTGTACAAGCTCCGCCCTTCAACTCTGTATTGGCGTTAAAACAGAGTTAGATGTAAGCATATTGAGAGGCTTGGAGTTTGGCGATGGTGTCAATCTGCAGTCTTCATCAATAAGCATAGAATAAACGATTTGATTTACCACTTTTGGCCTAGCACGTGGCATGGCCAATATAAACACTATATTATCAATAAACCTTCCTATTGTTTCTAGCGCCTATCCTGTATTCCAGACGCAGTTGTTGTTTTTTAAATGAGAAATATTGCTAATTCCCCCTCAAAATAGCCCTAGCGACACCCCTGATTGCTAGACATCCATGGCCTGGTGAATAGTGTGGAGCCCCTGCATGATGACTGTCCCAGCGGCTTGGGGACTTGTCACCTGAGGTCATGACTGACTCCTGTGCGCATTGTAGCCTGCTCACACAACAGTAGAACGCATGCGCTTATACGTTCATGCAAATGAAATAACTGCTTTTAAATGTGTGCATTCACAATATCCATTGCAGTCAGAAAAGTGCCTCCCAACAGGTCCACATTAAGAACATATCGAAGTTATACTTTTGGTGTAAACAGATGTGCCACTATGCGGTGTTCACTACATACTCCGATTCCGATCGTTCATATGACATCAAAAGCTAGAAACACAGTATATTACTGCTTATTTCCAGCTGCTTCCTCAGGTGCTTTTATACAAATACTGACACAGAGAGGCATGCTAATTCATTAAACTGTATATGTTGAAGAAAACAAATACTACAGTTTTAAAGTGTTTTAAAGAGTGTAAATAGTTTATTCAGATGAAAGTATATAGAAAAGAAAAGGTAAGGTGGACAAAACAAGACATTTATATCAGAAAGCCAGAATAGAAAGCAGTACAGAGCAACACTGTTCATTTAATTTTGCGAAGTGGGTTCTTGCGCAGAGGGGACTGGATATTCCACTGCCTTGGGGTCCTGCAGAAACCAAAAAAGGAGTCAAGGACATCACCTCTTCCAGACACCAAGCAACATGTGAGTGAAACAAATGGCTCAAACACATCAGAGAAGGGTAAGGGTGTGTGTGTGTGTGTATGGTGAGGCATCCTTACTCTTCCCCCAGAGTCACATGAAAGACATCTTTCTCCTCCTCTTGCGGTGTCTCTGCAGGTAAGACAGCAAAATCATTCACATTTAATTCTGATACCCCCATTATTTTGGGAGAAAATAAAGACAGAAAGGGATAACGTTTTACCTTTGCTCTTGTGATATCTGATGGCACTGAACGCTCCACCAAACGTCAAGTCGTGCATGCCCACTGAGAAGAAAAGTGATACAAACAGGAGTCTGTCAGAGTGCGGAAAGACAAAAACAAAGAAAGAACATATCTGTCCGAAAAAGAATCACAGAGAGAGAGAGAGAGAGATATATTTCTGTCCAACTCACCTTGTGGAGTGCTGATGGCTCTTCCAATATTCCTGTTCAGCTCTACTGTGATGAAAACAGAAATGAAAACACCACATGTCAATACTAAATAAGAATTTAGATCTTTTGCCTTATAATTGAATGTGTGCATGTCCACCTCACCTGCTGAAACAGATGTGTCTACTGACAGCTGTGCATCACTGGTCTCTCTCCCTTCAGAGTGCCTGTGTGAACACACACATACACCCATATGGGTCCAGATTGAACCAAAGCATATACAGTTTTTGGAATGCCACTAGCACAAAAATCACAATCCTAAATACATCTGAAAATGGCAATGCTGGGGGCCAAGGTCCAAGGGCATGCTGCAGTGTTTATGGCAAATCGAGACAAATCGTTTGAACTCAGATCATAAGAGGTAATGTGGCAGACAGAATGTATTCAAATTCTGCATTGACTCTGAGGATATAGCGGTTCTCCTCTCCAGTTAAAGGTCTGTTCTGATTAGATAAACAGGTGATGAGGTACCTTGGCAGCCCAGTGGGGTTTGAGCTGGATGGAACAGCGCGGCCAGGAGTGAAGCCTTGATCAGATGGTGCAGAGGCACGTGGGCCACGGCGACTTTTACGCTACGGCAGACAGAAGAAAGGAGAAACAGACAGAAAAAGAAAAGAAATTAAGCATGTTGCCATCAATGCAGTGGATTTCTACATCTTTCCTCCACCCACATGTAGTCGCTACTGCTACAGCTAACACACATCACCAAGGACCCTCAACTAAAGGAGAATAGGAGAAGAGGAACTGGAAGAGAAGATGTACAGTGGCAGGATGAGGGGTGGTCTTGGTGAAGGTGAGGCGCTGCAGCTGGTGCTCCAGGGCGTCCCCCCCCTGCTGTTTCTGGTACTGCTTCAGGCCAAACTCCAGCTCCTCAGCCAGCTGCATGTCAGCCGCAAACACCTCCTTCAGCTCAGCCCGGTAGTCCTCTGTGATCAGCTACAAATACACACACACACACACACACACACGTGGAGGAGTTCAGCTAACAAGCCTGCCAACATACTGTGTCCCTGCAGCGGGACTGCTGCACACATACTTGAAATCACTAGTGATCGGAATCACAGGTTCACTCACCATCCAATATCACAATATTTTCCCTACGATAACGATATACATCACAACACGGGTGAAAAATCATTTCAAACAATTTCAAGTCCAATTCCAGCAACTGTAAAAGGTCTATTTTAATGGAATGTGTAAGTTGCTGCCAGTTATAATTGTGTTTCTTCACCGTTACCACTCTATTAGGAACCTGAAAGGTAGTGACTGTCTGAAGAACCAGAATGATTATGTGAATAAATGAGTTCCGAACTGTTCTGGGTTATAAAATATAAAACACATGAGTAAATACATAAAAATAAATTCATATACTGTATATATCTCGATATTTCAATATATTTCGTCCCACCCCTACTTCATGAGGACTACAACTGGAAGTGATGTATCTTTTTCTTTTGTTGCTTGCGTGCTTCAGATGTTAATCCACAGGTACAAAATCAGTGGCCCTTCAAAATGGTTTGTTCCTTTCTAACCTGTAGATAGCTCATGAGGTTGCCCAGCACAGGTGAACGCTTCTCTTCCAGCATGTTCTTAAGCCCCAGGACGATGGGGATGACGTTCTCCATTAAGTTCTTCTTCTGGGCCTGAAAAGCACAAAGAACAGAAGAGTAGAGCCCAAAAGATCAGTCTTATACCGATGCCCCAGCACCATGTGAAATACTCCCCGTCAGTGGAATTCCCAATGGGATAAGCATATGAACGTTACACAACCCAGTGAAATTGAACACCTAGAGGGCATCCTGAGGTCCAAGTGGCCCTTACATGTGAGATGAGCTTCTTCTGCATGGTCTTGACTAGAATGGCCTGCTCGTCCTGAGGCTCGTCTGCACCTTCTGCTGCGCTGGCGGCAGACAGCTTCAGCTCCTTCAAACTCAAAACGTCAAATGTATCCGACAGCAACGCAGCGCCGTCCTCGTCCAAGGGCAACGTCTGGTCCACGAAACCAGCTGGAGAAAGGAAGGTGGGTTCAGGAATGAACATAAAACGTGTTTTTAAGTAAGTAATTGTACTTCAGGATTAGGGTTAGGATACGCAGTTTTACCTTAAAATAACAGCTTTAAAAAAAATTGGGGCGCTACAATGACTTTTAATATGGAGAATCGCCTCCGTGCCATTGCCACACCAGGGTCCGTAGGCAAATGACTAGGTTATGTAGGTTTGCCTGAAGCCGCCCGGTTTTTACTGTCTGCCGAACTAGTAAGTAGCTTATTTGCCGTCTTGCTTTGTCTTGCACTTGTTTGATGTTTGACTGTTAGGACAGTTGTTGATAATGTCATAATGTCAAAGTCAGCACATTTCAAGAGATTTCGTTAGTTTTAGCGCTAGCATATCGTTAGCGATTAGCAAATGATCCGTTATGCTACTTTAATGTGTACGTGTGTTTTACACGCTAAGGTTGTTACCCAGGATCTCCTTGCTGATTCTGTTGGTGGTGTTGAAGCGCTGCTCATCAGTGAAGTTCTTCAGCAGGAACTTGTAGATCTTGAATCGCTTGCCTTGGTTCAACTGACCCCGGAGAGAGAACCGGGACCGCTCACTTAAACAACAAACACACCAGCATTCATTTTCACCTGATGACAGCTATGATAGATACACCACAGCAGTCAAAGAACTCAAACCCTAACTAACCCTAGCACAGCAACATTTCAAACACAGCCGATAGAAAACAAATTCAATAAATCTATGACACTTCTATCTATTGGATGCGTTTTGATAGCAATGAGACATGAAGTAATGCAGGATGTGTAGGCTACCTTTCAGTCTGGGGGAATTGGTTGTACTTGCTGTGCTTGTCATAGGAGTTAAAGTGGACGATGCACTCAACGAAGTGCTGATAGAACATCTGTGGGTTCTTCTTCAGGAGCCGATCCACCAAACAGTACTCACAAAGCCTATAAAGAAGGGGAGAGGAGAAATCAAGAAACATTCAACAAATTATTTTTCTATTCTATTGAGAAGGATGAAGACAGTGCTTTATGGAAAACAATATAGTTCTTTGCCTCTGAAATAATGTATTTGTGTACATTGTACCTCGCAATCTCACGGACAGGATCAGCCAAAACCACTGCATACCGGAAGAAGAGAGAGTCCTTCCACTTAAGAAACTCCTCCTGTAGGCAGTGCATATAGAAGTCATTCAATAACATGTCTCTCTCAAACACATACAGACATGCACACTCCATAATTAACTAACAGTTAACTTAAATTACAGCTTCAGTCCATTGGTTTCAAAGCTCTTGAGAAGCTGCCAAAAATTTGGGGCCACTACTTGAATCTTTACAAACTAACCCCCCATCTTTGTAGAACCTTTATCTCAGAACCAAAGTATTTCTACAGAACTTAAAAAGTGTGTGTGTGTGTGTGTTGTGTACCTGCAACAGATTGGTGAGCATGATGAGGGTCTTTTCCCGCACGTCGGGCACGGGGTCGGCAAGGCAGGCGGAGATGTTGGGGACGTAGAGCGTTGCCATGTTGGTGTAGCGCACGCACAGGTCACACAGCACCACGACCACGTTGCTGCGGACGGTCATGTGCTGGCCCTCCTCCAGCACACGAGCAAAGGCTGGCAGGCAGCGATGGGCCAGCTGCTCATGCTGCAGACACAGCTGGCCTTTACACACACGCACACACACGCACACGCGAAGGGGAAAGAGCGGTCAGTCAAAGACTGATCTACAACATTTGTATCTAACGTGAAGCACTATGGGACTGTGTGTAAAGAATATGGGGCGACATTCATGAAGGTGTTACCAGTGTCAGAATCAGAGAAAATAGTCTGAAACAGCTCACCCATTGCTTTTACCCAACTGGTTTTATGAAATCAATCCCCCCCCCCAAATTCTAAGATTGTTTTTTAGATTAAATGGACATAGGGGTCTAGAAACTATTCTTTTAGACCCCTCACCTTTGATTAACTGCCTATTTCAGAAGGTAGCAAAGATGACAGGCTATAACCGCAAAGACTACACAGTTTAATTTCCTTTCACCTTCAGTGGAATTGGAAAGAATGGAAAAAAAAAAATGCAAATGTGCACGATGAGAGATTAACTTCCCATTTCAATTGAAGACTTGCAGCCAGTCAGCCTGTTCCATTATCATATGGTACATATATGTTTGGTCATGGATGGGTATTCAGGATTACTGTGTTACAATGGGCGTATTTCCCATTCTGTTCATAATGCACGGGCACGAGTCGTTTCATTAACTTTGGCTACTGGAAATGTCCAGCCCACATGTCCAGCACACATAGCTATAGCTAAATGTTCAGACCGGGCTGCAAAGTTTGTATTAGTTATTGGTTCCAAGTTTGTTTTGTTAGTGTGATAGATAGAAACTGTTGAAAGAACGAACATGAAATCAACATACATGACACCAAACATTAACTTAATGTGAACATAATGAAAAAAATGAAATGAACATTAAATCTCATCTTGAGACCTTGGCCCTTACTACACTGTTATGCTTTTGACCTTATGAGGAGAGAAACACACACACACACACCCCCCCCCCCCCCCCTTACCTAAGGTGACAACTGCATGAGCTTGCACCACAGATGGCATGTGGGTAAGCTTGAACTGAGACAGGGGCTGACTGCCGGGCAGCTCTGTAAAGCCTTCTGCTGGGAGACAGTGGAAAAATCACAACGTCTTAGTTAAACAATGAGAAAAGGCACACTTACAAAACTTTGCACTACAAACACACTTGCACTAATTCTTAAATATCCATACAGATTTGCAAATCAACCCTCTGCTTTCCATCAACTGCATGTACCAGATCAAGCGTGTGTGTGTGTGTGTGTGTGTGTGTGTGTGTGGCGGGGTGTTTGCTCTGACCTGGCTGTATCTCCACAGCCGTGGTGAGGAAGGAGAGCACAAGAGCGAAGACCCGCTCCCCCACTTTCTCAGGGCAGTGCAGTGATGCTTTACCCAGCATGTACAAGTGCCTCACCTGGAGGGGCCAGAGCAAACAGATCAACAAACACGCTGGAAAACAACTTAAAGCGCTTCTAAAACGCAGATTTTTGGGAAAATAAGGATAATCAGTCTGATGTGTTACTGGTTAACTCAA